>NC_056726.1:723427230-723437230 GCF_019279795.1 Protopterus annectens
ACTGCCCTTGCGAGCCATTGCAAGCGTAGCCAATTATCCATTGTGAGACTCAAACCCCTGCACCTTGTGTTTGTAAGGCAATCACCTTAACCATTAGGCCCCCAACCAAAAGGCAGCAGGATCTGAAGTGACATTTTGAATTTGAGCACCATCACATACCGGTTTATAAAAGAAATGTTTTGGAAGTAAGTATATGAAGTGTTCATTGCGGTCACACTTCTGCGGCTAGTTGATTCCAGATTTATGAACCTAGCCTAAAGAAAGCTCAATGCAAGTCTTATTCTTCACTGCAACAGTAGTCATGGCTCCGTGATTTATATCATGCCAAAGATGTAACAGACAGTCAGCTTTCCAAGGCATATGCTGCTCTTTCATACATCTCAACTATCCATATTTCCGCAGAATGTCAGCATTTTTGCCTCCTAGTTTTGGTCTGTTCTTCAAAATGTGTGATTTTTGTGGCAAGTCAGTGAGGAATGATTTCTCTAAATAATGACTTGTGTTTTGAGTTTCAAACTTCATATCTTTCAGAAAATGCATGGTAACACAAAACCTTTTCTGGAAACTTTCTAAGTTTACAAGAGCAATATTTAAAATGTGTCCCTATTTTGTGGGCTGTTTCCCTATTTTTGGGGCTTTGTTCCCCTATTATTTTTGGCTTTGTCCAAATTTTTTTGTGCTAAGAAGTTTATAGCTATTCTGTTGCTTCCATGACAACTGCAAGTCCTTGCATCTTGCTCTGCAATCACATCTGTCTGAAAGGCATACTTGCATTTCAACCTGTGGTGATTTTCAACCATAATGAGTGTTCTAATTGCAAATGACATACGAGTGTACTGGTTCTGTACAATTCTATGTACTCTCTAGTTTGTTGACCAGTTTATTGAGCCACCTGACAAAATGTAATTTAAATAAGTTTACTACATGGAAACGAAAAAGCTATGCCTTTTGTCTTTTCCCGGTTAAGGGTCGCCACAGCGGATCCCCAGTCTGCAGATTGATTGGCAGTTAAGTTTACAATGTCTAGTTACCAGCCTGGTGCCCAACCTTCACAGAAGGCACACACACCCAGACATGTACCTACCTGCATGTCTTTAAAACTCATTCGACCGCGGGAATGACATGCAGACTCAGCACAGAAGGCTGTCTAGCTGAGATTTAAACCAGAGAACTGTGAGGTGACCACGTTAACCGCTGCAACACTGCGGCCAAATTTATTATTTCTGAAAGTTTGAGTATATACCAGTGACTTTTTTATTGGATATAAATACTTGAATACAAAGTAAAATTTGAGGGATAGCACACTGGGAATCCAGCAGAGGTGACACTATAGCTTGAGTGATTGCTATTGAAGAGTGGTGGTGTAGCCCAGTGCAACTTTGTAAGGTTCTTCAGAGGGAGTCTCACAAAGACCAGAATGCTGGAATACACATTGAACCTGAGTGTGAGATCATAGGAGGTGTAGTTATGCATAAGAAAAGATCTGCAGAAGTCTGTTTCAGAGTGGTTGCAGTCACTTTTGGCTTGCAGATTATGAAATATAAGTGTTAACTGTAGTCGCTATCCGTTCACCCCAACACCATACTTATTGGTAACTTCAGGTACACTACATGAACCCAAAAATGCAGGCACAAAGATTCCTAGTCTTTGTCAGCACAAATGCTCTGCCCCAGCTAGTCGCTGCACCCTGTAGAGGTGATAACTTCCTTTAAGTAGTGTTTGCCAACATGTAGGATCATGGCACACCTCTTAAATGTAACGTCTTCACTGCTAAAGTTGGACCATACAGGTGTTTCCTTCAAAGTAAGAGGAAAACCTGGGATACAACCTAACCCTGGAACTTTAAAGAATTAATGCAAGGCACATTTTCTAGTATTAAGTGACACACTGGCACAATTTCATGTCCCCCACCCAAACCCAGGGAAAATCACCATCTGTGCAGAAGTGTTCACAAAAAAAAAATTATGTTCATGTATAAAGACATAGGTGGCAAACGCCAAAGAAACAGCCACCCTGTTGGAATACCAACATCAATAGGTTATATAAGAAAGTCATGCCCAAAATTCCAGTACCCAGTATGGTAGGAACTCTGTCACAAAACTAAATAAGCTATTCTGGGGTCTAGTTTAGTCTATCAAAACCAAATCGGAGATGAAAGTAGTCTACAAGGCCAAGGGTAATAAGAGGGCAGCCGCCATAGTCTAATGTCAAAGGTAACACACCACTATGTGATGACCTATTTGTAAATAGATTCAGCTATGGTGATATGGAGGATATAGCTAATGTAGTGGCTGATTTAAGTTAGTTTTATATCACTTTCTCCACCATCAAATCTTTTAAGATGTACTACCGACCCTAACTACCCAACTATCAGTACGGAGCAAGTCTGCAGTGCACTGTCCAAGTCCAAAAGACTTATATTAACTGGCCCCAGTAGTGTTCCAGGGTGTCTCTTCAAAAGCATGAAATTGACCTGTCTGGACCACTGGAGTCACCATTTCATTGTATCCCAAAGAGGCTTTGTGCCGAATGAAGGGAGGACTGCAACTGTTATCCTGACATTACAACATGTGATGTAGTGGAATGACCCTGTGTTTTACCAGAGCAGGCTGAATGACTTCAGCATTTTAGTAAGCCTCTGCACTGATATTCTCACAGTTTATACATGACAGCAGTCATGCAATATCAAGTGTCATGCTAACATCTAACCCTACTAAAACTGTAACCTGTTTCATGTTGTATAAATGCTTAGTTATAATGTGCTGCCCTTTTGGGGTAAGGGATGTTGCACGGTGCCGCAGACAAATTACCCTTGTCTGTTTGAATACTGCTCTGCATTGACCCTGAAAATAGGTCACTGGTATACTAAGAATATGTTGGGCCAAGTTGTAATTACAAAGGTTCATACGAACAGCTTAGCCAGTTGGGGAACCAAATAAAAATGCCTACATGTATACATAAAAACTATGTATTGCTAACAGATGGGCTTCCAGCGCTGTGTGAAAGCAGGTGATCAGGATATGCCTGCTCCTTGTAGGATATGTACTACTCTGAAGTTAAAGCCAGTGTTAAGGGCACCTGACCAAGTTTGCAGATGACTGCAAGCTAGATGCAGTCATAAAATTCCCCCAAGACTCAACATCTGGCAAGAAGGGCTGTTTCAGACCGAAAAAAAAAAACTGGTGTTAGGGCCACAGTCTAAAATGCAATGCCAAGAAATGCTTAGTATGCTTTGGGAAGTCTGCTACCTGTGGGCACTACTTTATTGATAACAGACCTGCAAGAGTAGAGCATGTAGTCTATTTGGGTAAATATCTGTGGAGTAACCAGTCATCAGCCATCTGTGTATGATAGGCAGGAAATCATTCAAATCATTCTGTGTTTTGCAACTTGTAAGCAAGGCTGCTGCATCTGTCCAAAAATGTCCTAGTTCTTCTTTACTCAGCCCTCATTAGACCAGTAATAGAGTACAGTGACCCCTTCAGTATGTACCTGACCAGGCCCATGGAAACAACTGGAATGTCCACTGAGGTTCCTCCCACAAAGAATACATGGCATAAACGAGCCATTCAGATCACCTCAAAGGCTTACTGCTGTACTTTGTCTCCTACAGATTGTTGAGGGGTGAGCTAGGCATGGCATACAAGGCATCTTTGGATCCCAGTCCGTTGGACCTTCTGCCAGTACACAAAGAAAGTATCAGAATGACCTGATCACGGGACTTTAAACCTTGCTTGTGACATAAATGGGACATTTTGGAGTGATAGCAGTGTGTCTTACAGACTACCCCTTCTCTGGAATAGGCTTCCCATCCACGTGAAAGAACTCTTCTGTAACCAGGAGTATTGCTGCTTAGAGAGAGTTTGGTTTGGTGCTGGGCATCGCTGGTTAGGTTAGTTGTAGATTACACCCTTCCCTCATCCAGATGTCCTTCAATAATGCAACTGCAGTCATAACATATGGGTTGTCCTGCCTCAGGCAGCCCTCTGTCAGCCGGATTCCAAAGTCTGGGTCCGGCGTCGGCTGGTGTCGCCTCCTCTCCGACATCAGAACGGCTGGAGTATAAAGGCATCGGCCGACGCCATCTTCAGTCTTTCTTGCTGCGCGGTGCCCGAAGCAGAAGCAGTTCGCAAGTGCCGGTCGGTCAGCTCCTGTGTTTTCAGTACCAAAGTCATCTAAAAGCTAAGTACCCCGTTGGGGAACATTTTTTCTTGCCTCAGCCGATGTCAGAACAAATTGAGAAAGTTAATAATTGTTTGTCTTGTGGTAAACAAATACCTCATAAGGACTTCCATTCTTACTGCCTTCCTTGCCTGGGCCCAGACCACGACGTCTCGGCCTGTGCTTGCTTTAATAAGCGCACTCTCAGGCGCCAGGCAGAATTTGCCGAAGACTTTTTCGGCGAATCTTTCGCTTATATCATGCCGTCGGATCAACCGACAACTCAAGTTACCAAAAAACGAAAGGACCAGGACCGACATCCTCCTAAACCTTCCGCTAGTGCTTCGGTCCCTTCGGAAGTGGTAATTCAACCGCTCCAGGCCGACGACACAGCGTTAACACGTCCTTCGGTCTCGGAGACTTCTCCGGTGTCGGTTGTTGATTTTCCTCCGGAAACCTAAGTTCTGGATCTACCAGACACCATTCCTGTAGACAAGGTTACTCCTGCACGTGGGGCTGCTAGGCCTCCTGTATCCATGTCCATCAAGGCCTTTGCACATGCTAAGGCCGCCAGCCAGGCCAAGGCCCATCCTAAACCTTCTGCCCAATCCCCTTCTTCTGATAAACAGATCATGTCTCTTGCTGCAGATCTTATTTCTCTTATCAGGGGGTCTCAGCCTCATCCAGACAGAGGTTCTCAGCCACCTGCAGAGAAAAGGCCCATAACTGAGCAGGCTGTGACAACCTCTCTTCAGATGAAGCCTCTGGGGATTCTGAGCATTCAGATACCCAAGAAGAATCCTTCCAGGCCGATGAGGATTCTGATGCTGAGGAATCTATTCCCTCTGCCTCTCCTCCAGAGGATTTCTCGTTTGGTGAAGTCCTGCACTCTGAGGAAACATTTTAAATGGCAGGGTCAGGAATTCTCTGACTCCAGGAAAAGGTTACGTACCTTCCTCAAGCTTCCCCAGCACAGACCTTTAGCTATTCCTCCAGTTATGGATGTCTTGGATGATGGTTTCTCCGACTCCAGTGCTAACCCTGATTCTATCCCCCCTGCTCCTGTCAAGCCAGACAGATATTATAGGGTCCCTGACACTCACAAACATCTCTTTAAGACCCACTCTGTGGATCTAGAAACTATTTCACAGGGCCCCAAAGGAGTGGCTACTTCTACTGCCAAGAATCTTCTGCCAGTGGATAGGGAAGCTAGGTCCCTGGAGAGATGGGGTAAAAAAGTTTATACCTCTACCACCCTAGCCATGAGGTCCCTTAACTGGCTTTTTCATATGTTTCAGTACCAGGATTTTTTACTGGATGATTTACAGAAAAAGCTAGCCTCTCCTGAGCCTATTGATAGAAAGGCATTGCAGGATCTAGTACATAGCAGGTTAACAGTCATTTTCTTCAGTGTGGTTATGATGCATTGGAAGCTTCATGTAGGGCAGCTATGACTGGGGCTGTGATACGTAGACATGCTTGGTTAAAAGATCAGCCCCTGCCAGACCATGTTAAAGTAAAGTTAGTTGATGCACCTCTGGAAAAACAGAAGCTTTTTGGTGCTAATGCACAAGATGTGTTGAAGTCTATTGAGGAAAAAGCTAAGTCAGTACAGTCGGTCAAAGATTTCCTCCAGGTTCAGCCACCCAGATTCAGCAGGAACTGGCCTTCAAAGAATTGGTCCTTCCCAGACTCTGACAAGTTTCAAAGGGGAAAAAACAGGCGTGCCCGAGGTAGAGGGCAATACCGAGACTCCTACAGGGGCCGCCAATGGCAACCTCCAAATCAAAGAAGTGGCGCAGGCAGCCCAGCTGCACCTCAAGGACAATCAATGACTTGACTTTCATACCGCCTACAAAGGCTCAGAGAGAAGCACCTTTGGGCGGAAAATTATCCTTATTCTCAAAAAACTGGCATATCTTAACCAAGGACAACTGGATTCTGGATTTAATAGACAAGGGTTACAGATTCCACTTCCATACTTTGCCAATAAGACAAGGCATGCCAAACCTGCCACATCATCAAAGGGCAGAGGCACTCATTCAAGTTTCAAAGCTGTTAAGTATAAAAGCAATAGAAAGGGTTCCTCCTCAGGAACAAGGCCAGGGATTTTATTCAAGACTGTCCCTTGTTCCAAGAAAAGAAAACAAATGGAGGCCTATACTGGACTTGTCTACTCTAAATACTTTTCTCATTGTGCCAAAGTTCAAAATGCTGACGTTGCAGCAACTCCTTCCCATGCTGGGCAAGGGGTCTTGGCTGGTCACTCTGGACCTCAAGGAGGCATACCTGCATGTCCCAATCAGACAAAGCTGCAGAAGATACCTCAGATTTCTGGCAGGGACAGAGCATTATCGATTCTCAGCATTGCCGTTTGGCTTATCTACTGCGCCCAGAGTGTTCACGAAATGCCTGGCATCAGTAGTGGCACATTGCAGACTCCAGGGGATTCAAATATACCCCTACCTGGACGACTGCCTCATACAAGCAGACAACAAACTAACCTTAATAGGAAACTTGGACTATGTCATTCAATTACTGCAGGCCTTGGGATACACAGTCAACATTCAGAAATCAAGACTACTGCCATCCCAACAGATTATTTTCCTAGGAGCCAAACTGGACGCAAACACAAATGGCCTATCTCACAGAGGAAAAACAACAGCAGCTACCAGAGTACTTTAAAGGCCTAGCAAAGCTATCCCAGCTGACTGCAAGGAAAATCCTGCAGGCCCTGGGGTTCATGGCATCTTGCATTCTTCTGATACCTTTGGCAAGACTTCATATGAGAAAGCTGCAATGGCACTTAAAAAAGCTTATGGTCCCAACACAGCCAAAGCCTAGAGGACATAATCCCACTCATTCCTTGTCTGCAAAGAGAATTTTTGTGGTGGGCTCAAGCAAGTCAGTTAAACAAAGGCATGTCTTTCAACAAACCTCAAGCAGGTCAAGTGATTACAACAGACGCCTCAGATCATGGATGGGGGGCGCACATGGAGGGCAGATGCATTTAAGGTCAATGGACACCAAGGGAAAGGCATCTGCACACAAACCAAAAAGAGATGTTGGCAGTGATGCATGCAATCGAGACTTTCGAAAAATCACTACAACAAGGACATTTGCTAATAAGGACAGAAAACACCACTGTCATGTGGTATATAAACAAGCAGGGAGGCACTCATTCTTATCCCCTCTGCAGACTAACAATGATTCTCTGGGAAAAATCCCTGAGTCTGAACATACATCTGCAATCCCAGTTTATGCCAGGCAAGGGCAATGTACTGGCGGACAAGCTGAGCAGAAATTTCTTGGATCCACATGAATGGATGCTGCATCCTGTCATTTTCTCACAAATAAAGACATGGGGAAGACCGGACATAGATCTCTTTGCTTCTCACATGAATCATCACCTGGAAAAGTTCTGTACAAGGACCCACCATCCTCTAGCCTGGAAAACAGATGCTCTCTCCTTCAGCTGGAATTCTCTAACAATTTATGCCTTCCCTCCTCTACCACTGCTGACCAAGGTAATACTGAAGATCAAAGCAGAACAACCAACAGGCATTTTGATAGCTCCAGACTGGCCAAGGCAACACTGGTACCCATTGCTGTTGAGCATAACTCGGACCAAACCATGGCCTCTGCCCCTATGGCCTCTACTTATAACACAACACAATTACAGGACTGTTTTTCAAAACCTGAAAACATTACATCTGACAGCCTGGAAGTTACCATAGCTCCTTCCGCTATCTCTCTTTCTAAAAAAGTTCAAGAGATCTTACTGGAAGCACGCAGACCTTCCACCAGAAAAACCTATTCAGCCAAGTGGAAGAGATTCATCATCTGGAATGCCAGCAGGGGTCAGGATGCAAGAGTACTGAATATATCTCGGATATTGGAATACTTGACAGAAATGCTTCATACTGGTCTCTCATATTCTTCCATAAAGATTCACGCCTCAGCAATCTCAGCAAAATACAATTGTGATCCACCAGTGTTTTCACATCCTTTGCTAAGACTGTTCCTAAGAGGGATAAAGAATATCAAACCTCCCAGAAAACAGCCAGTACCTGCATGGGACCTCAATTTCGTCTTGGAAAAATTAACTCTTCCTCCCTTTGAGCCAGCAGCAACTACAGAAATGCAATTTCTATCATGGAAAACGGTTTTCCTATTGGCAGTCACATCAGCAAGAAGAGTCTCGGAGATACAGGCACTCATGGCAGTACCTCCTTTTCTCATTTTTCATCAGGACAGGCAGAGTCTCTCTAAGAACCAGTCCTTCATTCATGCCAAAAGTAATCTCCAGGGTGTCTCTAAATCAAGCCATTCACCTGCCTACTTTCTTCCCCAATCCTCAAAACAGGGGGGAAAAACTGCTGCATACTTTGGACATACACAGACAACTACGCTACTACTTGGACAGAACTAAGGCCACCAGAAAGTCTGACCAACTGTTTGCAGCCTATGCTGCTGGAGTACAAGGAAAAGCAATCTAACAAACAATTTCAAAATGGATTGGACACTGCATCAGATTCTGCTATTCTTTTCATGGAAAAGGTGTGCCAGCCAATATTAGGCCACACACTCCACCAGAGCTATAGCCACATCCACAGCTTTCCTAAGAGGAGTGGCTACAAAGGACATTCTAGAGGCTGCTACATGGAGCTCCGTGCATACATTTACCAAGCACTACAACCTACCTTTATACTCCAGATCCCAAGCAGGCTTTGCTTCGGCAGTCCTGCAGGGCATTTTAGCTACACCATCCCTTTCTTAGTTCCATCCACCCCCAGCTTGGCTATGGTATTCAACCCATATGTTATCACTGCAGTTGCATTCTTGAAGGACTTAGTACAGTTTTGTACCTACCATAAATGTAGATGTCCGATAGATATGCAACTGCAGTCGGATTTTCCCACCCTCCTACACCTCTGCAACTTCTTTATGGGTCCACTACCCCTATTCCTATTAGCTGGGGGTATCTCCTATGGTGTATCTGTTTATTACTGTTGTGCATGTCTGGAATTGTTTATCCATTCACTAAATTATGCTTCCTAGGAGGGCACCTGGCATCTGGGGAAAGAAACACTGAAGAAGATGGCGTCGGCCGATGCCTTTATACTCCAGCCGTTCTGACGTCGGAGAGGAGGCGACACCAGCCGACGCCGGACCCAGACTTTGGAATCCGGCCGACCGAGGGCTGCCTGAGGCAGGACAACCCATATGTTATGACTGCAGTTGCATATCTATCGGACATCTACATTTATGGTAGGTACAAAACTGTACTCCAATTCTTTCAAGTACACATTAGGACCTGCAGTCATGAGTGGTCACTTTCCTGCTGTTTCTATGTCCAGTTTGGTGGAAATGAGCAAAGTGAAGCAATGTAACAGTTACCTAATGTACACTGGCAACAACTTAATTCTCCAACAGATAAAAATAGTACGTTAGAGTAGTAGTTAAACATTGACACTGGAGGTTAATCCCCCACATACAGACACAAAAAGCAACAAACGGGTTGTCACCTACTTGCACACGTCCCTCACCACACCCGCAAAGGACCACACACACGCGCACACACACATGCTGACATGTAACTTACCCAGACCTCTAAGTCTGCTCGGGTGCATTCCACAGGAACTCTACATGCACACAAGACAAATCACATCTCAGTGCATAAAACCACATTTTGTTGTGTTTCCACAAACCAGCCCATAAGGTGCAACACTCCATAACCCAATATTCTGGTTATAGGGCAGTCCATTGTGAGACATGTGGACGTCTCTCTTATTAGGCTGAATAAGAGGAAGATTACAGCTAGTTGCCCATTGGGGCT
>NC_056726.1:723442230-723605916 GCF_019279795.1 Protopterus annectens
AATATTAGTAGAATGTATAAATAAAAAACCTAGTACCTTTAATCCACACTTGAATTCCACTTTAGCTACATATGAAAAGGTGGTTATAGATGGAATATATGAAATATACAATAGTTCGAAAAATAAAAAAAATAGGTACAATTTAACCAAAAAATGAACATGATTTATTGCGTCAAATACAAAACTATCATCATATGCGGGTTATGAAACCCGATAAAAGGGGGAGGTATAGTGTTGTATAATACACAAGAATACACTAATAAAATGCACACTATACTGTTAGGTTCTGGTAACTATGAAATTTCATCATTAAATGAAGTTAATATAGGACATCACAAAATGTATTTGTTTTTGGAAGATGATCTGTTCGAAAATAGAATAGATGTGGAATTATATAATTTTTTGAAAGTGAAACATCCAGTTCTTGCTACCATTGTAGGAATTCCGAAGGTGCACAAGGATTTAAAGGATCCACCTTTTAGGCCTATTATTTCGGGAAATCTAAAGCTTTTCCCTTTGGACAAGTGATAGATAAATGGTTGAAATTCATATACAAAAAAGCTCCCCATATTATTGATTCATGGAACTTTTTGGGTAGATTAACTCCCAAAAAATACAATAAAGGTATATTTGTTACAATTGATGTCATTGATTTATTTTCGTGTATTTCTGAAGATGATGGCCTTACAAAATTCAAGGAAATTATTCAAAAATATGCTGAGTTTCCATGGGATAAAGTGTTATTAACCCTGGAATTTATGGATTTAGTATTAAAAAATAATTTCATATTTTATGAGGGTGAATATTATAAACAAAGTAATGGTGTAGCGATGGGCGTGGCTTGTGCGCCCATCTTTGCTAACTTGGTGTTGTTAAACTGGGAAGAAGTAGTAGTAGTATTCCCAAGTAAGTGGATGATGGCCATTAATTGTTATGTTCGGTTTCTGGACGATATATTTATTATATGGAATGATTCCTTACATGAGTTACAGTTGTTTTTTTGACTATTTAAACAATTCTAGTGATTACTTAAAATTCATTTATCAAACTGATACCCGGGGTATTTCCTATTTAGACACTTTTATTTATGTAGAGAATGATCACTTTTGCACTAAAATATATAGAAGTACATTTAGTAACACTTATCTAGAATATATCAGCTGTCATCCCTACAAACAAAAAGCTAGCATAATCAAAGGTCAGTGGATTAGGGCTGCTAGGATGACCTCCGAATAGAATGTAATGCTTAAGGAATTGGATTATATTGGTGATATGTTTTATAAAAGAGGATATTCCAGTTCCCTTATAGAGAATACTATAAAATATGTAAAGAAGGTATGGGGTAATATCTACAAACCCCTTTTAGGGAGGGGTGAGGAGATTACACAGCCAGGTACATTGAATTAGAATCTGTTTCGGCGGGCATGTATCTTACAGTTTGGAGACACTGTAAAGAACATCAAGGATGTAATAATTGGAATATTTTAAAATCTGAGGAAAATGGAAATAGGAAGGGTGGTACTAGAAAATGTGGAAAATCCAATCGGTGTCATGCCATTATGGACGAGGCTGCACTTAAGCTGGGGAACATCAGTCAAACGTTGGTAAAATTCCAGTATGGTAACTGTAGAACTCAGCACGTATTTTACCTCGCTAAATCACAAAATGTCCCAGTTTTTATGTGGGGAAAAACAGTTGTTTAAGGAATAGGATCTACGATCATGGTTATTGAATAAAGAAAAAAGACTAGACTAATGCTTTATTTAGACATCCAAGTACAAATTCAGGATGTGTTGAATTTTAATGTGCCATATTAGAGCAGGTGAGGGTAAACCCGGGGTGGGGTCACCAAAAAACTTAATGAGAGGGAAACGAAATGGCAAATACTACTAAATGCCACAGTGCATCCAGGAATAAACGATGCCATATCCATTAGAGCCATACTGGAAGCTAAAATGTGATGTAGATTGTTTTACTGCATAGAGATTTTAATTAACATGTAAGTTTTGGTATTTACAAATCAAAGTATTATGCTTTTTTAATTTATTTTTAATATATGTACATTCATTCATTTAGCACTGAGAACTTTAAAAAGTGATGTGGTTCAGACTTAATTATATGAATAGAAGCAGGTGTTGTAACAGCTTATAGTATACAAGGAACTTAATTATATGATTAGAAGCAGGTGTAACAGCTTATAGTATTTAAGGAATAATGAATTGTAAGGTAGTGTTCTGAAGAAGTCTATCAAGTAGATGAAAGCGTTTAACTACTATAGTATTTTTATATGCATTTGCCAATAAAAGTCTTGTAAGTTTACGTCTTGTGGCAGATTTTTGTTGGATCTGGACACCCCTTCTAGCAGATCTGTGTGGCATTGTGTTATTGGTCATAGTCTGCTGGTTTGTTCTTTCCTCCCATCACAAACCTAAGCAGTTCTGGCCCACAATAAACCCCTCTCTCCACCCAGGTAAAGTAGGCACCCCCCTCCCACCTACCACTTCCTCCAGCGGTATTGCTGACTCATTCAAACACTTTACTGAAACCATTCTGTGTTTGACTAAACACAACCCTCTACCCACCTTCCCCACATTAAGACCAAGTACTCTGCCCACAGTTTTTTCTTTTTCATTAGTACCTACCTCCCTATATAAAAAAATTCTATTGAAACATAAGCCTACAAAACTTGCAGCTGACTATCTCCCATATAAATACCTAAAAATAGCAGCAGAAGCCCTAGATTATCCAGTCTGTCTTGATTAATTGGTCCTTAAAAGAAAGCTATGACCCCCCACAGTGTGGAAAATATCCCACATCATTCTCCTCCATAAAGGTGGTGCCTTCACTGCACTTTTCAATTACCGCCCCATAGCCACACTTTCCTCCACTTTATAAGATACTTGAGAAATGCATCCATTTTTGACTGCTTCTTAGCTAATAACCTCCTCTCCAGCACCCAGCACAGCTTCAGGCCGTACCACAGCACTACTACCACCTTTCTCTCTTTCACTCACTAATGCTATTCTTCATCATAAAATAATGGCCTGTTCTCCTCTGCTATATTTCTGGATCTATCCAAGGCTTTTGACATGGTCTCTCACAAACTACTAATCTCTTCTCGCTAACCTATCCTTTTCCCAATCAGCTACTGATTGTTGGCGCCCAGTTAGATGGCTGCTATTCACAGCCACCAAGCATGCTTCTCTTATGCAGTATGCAGACGACTCCACCCTCATCTGCTGATCCCCCAACTATACCTGAACTTCACAGGAAGCCTTTTCATCTGTGGAAAGCTGGCTATCTAATGCCCAGTTATTACTCAACCCGAGCAACTCCTTATCTTCCACCCACCCATCCACTAAATATAAACAAATTATACCTCACTTTAATCTAGCCAAAGAAAATACCATCATCTCCCCAACAGAACACACCAAACTACTTTGTGTTGAGATTGATAACCTCAGATTTTACTCATCTCTCTTGCCATAAAAAAGGTTCACAAAAAACTAGGTGCATTGTACAAAAATTCCTCACAGACTGCCAAAATTTCTGCTGCCAATTCCCACCTAATCTCCACTTTACTCTACACCTTTCCTATACTTACCTACCTTAGACAATCTGATCTAAACAAGCTCGAGGCTTTCTACAATAAAATTGGTAAGTTTGCCACTGGTGCAACTTATCGCAGCCACCACTGTATCTTGCTTAAGAGATCTTGACTGGCATGAACTCCCTCAACTTCTTCACCTGAATCAACTCTCTCTCTCTCTCTCACCCACAAGTTAGTAAACTAGCCTCTTAAAGTCCCATCTCTTCAAAACCTTCTCCAGCCCTACTGTTCCACTAGACCACTACGGTCCAGCAGCAAAAATCTGCTTCTAGTGGCCAAACCAAAGAACTCGACGGGAGAAGCACTATGTCATATGCGGATTATGGACCCCCCCCCAATAACCACACTACCTTCTTGCAGTCACTTCGACTGCAGTAAAAACTCACTTAAAGCCTCTGGTTATGCCCTTTCACCAATCCCAACTAGTAACCCACCCTGCCTCACAACGTCTGATCATTGCATCCTTCTTATGCAGGCTGTAGCTCACCCTTTACCCTCCTCACTCAATCTCTCAGACCTGTTATAACATGCTTAACTAACCTCACTTCATCTCAACTCCAAATACATATCCAACTGACTTTCACCTATCTTCCTCTCACTACCATGTCTATCTTCCCCTTCCATTTCGTTAGCCCCTTCTAGCTTGTTCACCCTTCATGTAGGGCATCTGCTTTATATTTGTTTGAGTTTAGTGCAATGTTTGTATATAAGATTTAGGTTTGAGTTTAGAACAGTATCTGTTTGAGCTTAGTACTATCTGTATATACATCCTTCATTTGCTCCTAACCTCTAGCTAGATATTGGTATATCTGTTCATTACTATGTTTCATATTGTATGTATAACTAATGTTTGCTGCAGTATGTATTATTTGCTATTGTATGTATATTCAGTTGTTCTTCATGTACTCTGCTCATTTATTGTTCTGTGGAGCTTTTCTCCCTGGACCTCCATTGAAAAAGGACCTGTGCCCACTTGGAATTTCCCAGTAAACAAATGTAAATAAGAATTTATTATTTAATTTATTTAACTTTAAGCCTTTTATTTTAAAGCAGTTGGCTTCATTCGAACCAGGGTGTTGGTCAGCCCCAAATCTCAGTTGCCAAAGTGTCTCCTTACCCTGTAACCTGTTCTTAGTCTCCACCTCTCGTATCAAGAGGTACCTGTTCAAGAATAGAAAAAATACATTTTTTATACTTTTGCATCATCTCGAATGTTTTATAGAGTCCGTTATTTTCATCCCCCTTTAACATTTTTTAACCCTATCCTGTAGGCATCTGGTCGTCATCCCAATATAATGCACATTACACCCCAGAACACCTACTATAATACACTCTACCTCTAGTGCTGCAATTATAACATATAAAATTAGGATGTTTGCTGCATCATATAGGTTTGAGTCTGGGGAAAAATATTATGTAGTAGACATTATTTAATTGTTTACTGCCATACCTCACGATAAAGGGATTGATTTTATATCAGAAAATTCTTTACTAGATTCATTAGTATTCCCAACACCCAGATTAATTAAGTTTTAGTGTGAATTACTAGGTGTTATTGGATAGAATTTACTTTGTTTAGTATGAATGCTGTAAGCAAAACAAGGTGGTGGCCATGGGCTCCACAGCTGCACCTGCTTTTGATAACCTTGTTTTAGAGTGGTGGGAATACAAGATCATGATGCCCTAAAAGAAGAATGTAAAATAATATACTATAATTGGTTTGCGGAGGATGTTTTTTAATGGGGGTGAATAGAGATGATTGTATTAAAATTATTAATAAATTTAATATTTTACCATGGGGAAAATGTGGTTTGGAAAGGTGTTTTAAATCAAGATAGTATACTCTTTGAATAGTAGTATACACAGAATGAGTTTTCCAAACACTTCCTTCATTTTTGAAGTAACCATCCATCCTTTTTAAAGAAGAAAATCCCTAGGGGGCACCCATTTTAAAAGGTTTTGTTCTTCGGAGGGGTATCTGTCTTGCTGTAATGACCATCAATAGAAGTTTGACTTGTAATTTTAGAAACTACTGTTGACAGCTTGAGTATTACAAATATTAGTAGTGATAACAGGAATATAATGCAAGGAAACAGTGAGTTGTTTAAAACAGTAGTTAATGGATTTAGTTTTGTATATAAAAGAGGGGTTAATATCAAAACTGTTTTACAGAAAAAACAATATTTGGCTGTTAACGAATGCTACCAATGAAAAACAGAACAAAGGGATGTACAAGCGTGGAGCATGTTACGTGTCTATATACGTGTGTGTGTGTGTGTGTGTGTGTGTGTGTGTGTGTGTGTGTGTGTGTGTGTGTGTGTGTGTGTGTGTGTGTGTGTGTGTGTGTGTAATTATATATTTATATACACAAAAGTGTAGAACATCTTAACTATGCCATTAGTATACCAGGGTGTTATAATTGCAACGCTAGAGGTAGAGAGTGTATTTTAGTAGGTGTTCTGGATGTAATGCACATTGTATTGGGATGACAACCAGAAGCCTACAGGATAGGATTAAAGAGCATATTTATTCCATTAAAAAAGGGGGATGAAAATAATGCACTCTCTAAACATTCTAGATGCTGCAAAAAGTATAAAAAAAGAAATTATGTACTCGCATAATGTTCCATGTGAGTTGTTCATATCGCCTTCATTCTTACAGATGGGTTCAGAGCTGATCCTCTGCTCAGTCTTCCTACTACAATGCTTGAGGTCTTCAGACAGCTCGCGGCCAAGTCCCTATCCCATGATGCATTTTTTGTCAATTTTTTAGGGAAAAATATAGAAAGACTGAGCAACCACGATACAACTAGTATCTCTGTCCTCAAAAAACCCTGGAAGGGGGTAAGAGTGTTGGAAGTAAGAATGAAGGCGAGATGAACAACTCGTATGGAACGTTATGGTGAGTACATAACTTCTTTATGTGAAGTTATTCTATCTCGCCATTCATTCTTACAGATGGGTAGCGTCCCAAGCACCAGCTTTCTTGGGTAGCGTCCCAAGCACCATCTTTCTCGGGTGGCTCACGGGAGTATATTTTTCAGGACAGTAGAACCAAAGGAGGCCCTGTCCCTGGAGGGGCCCTATCAACTTTGCAATGAGTGATAAAGGTATGAGGCCTTGACCAAGTGGCTGCTGCACAAATATTGTCTATAGGAAGCTTAGCCGAAAAAGCAGAGTATGTGGACACTGCTCTGGTAGAATGAGCCTTAATTTTGTGTTGTAAAGGTAACTTGGCAGCTGAGTAAGTGAAAGGGATGCAGTCAGATAACCTTTTAGATAGTGTTTTTGCAACTGGCATACCTTTCCTAGAATCTTAAAAGGAAAGTTGTTATGATCTTCTGATGCCTTTGGTTCTATCCAAATTAAATCTGAGCTGTCTATGAACATAGTTTGTGCAGCATATACTCAAAAGTTTGGCATGTTTGGGGAAAAACACTAGTAAATCTATGATTTGGTTAAGGTTAGCTTCAGTAGAAACTTTAGCTAAGAAAGCAGGCTTTGTAGTGACACTCTTGTCAGCATGAAAAACCAAATACGGAGGTTTTATGAACAAGGCCTGTAGTTCTGATACTCTTTGGGCAGACGTGATGGCTACTAAAAAGATATCTTCCAAGACTATCTCCAATCACATGAGGAAGCTGGCTCGAAACGTGGGAGAATAATGTGTGAAAGCATAAAATTTAGGTTCCGTGGGGTATAAGGGAATTTCAGAGCTGGTCTGAAGTGGAAGGTCCCTTTGAGAAAGGCTTTGGATAGCTTGTGTGACATTATATTCAATCCTTAAAAGCCAGGATGAAAATTAGAGATGGCGACAAGCTGAACCCGAACTGTAGCTGCCGCTGTTTCTTTGTTGAAAAGCATAGTCAAAAATTCTAATATAGCAGAAATGGAGGCTTGGTAGGGATAAGTGTTCTGAGAAGCCCATATAGAAATATCTCCATTTGCTAAGGTACAACTTCCTAGTAGACTATTTATGAGAATATGTTAAAATATGCTGCATTTCATTTGAGAAGTTATGGAACCTGGCTATGGTGGGAACTGGAGCAGCCAGGTTGTCAATTTTAGGGACTGAAGGGAGGGATGAAGACCCCCCTACGAATGCGTCAGAAAATCTGGAACTGGGTCCAGAATCCAAGGCTTTTCCAATAGATGAAGTCGAAGGAAGGGGAACCAAATCTGATGAGGCCAATAAGGGGCTATAAGAATGATGGCCCTTCCCAGGGATTTGTCTTTCTGAAGTACTTTGGGTATCAGGGGAATTGGTGGAAATGCATAGAGGAGATCCAGAGGCCAATCTTGTACAAGTGCGTCCCTTGGGGAATCTCCCAGAGGGGGAATCGGAGGAAAGTAGCTTCTGCATTTTGTGTTCATGTGGGAAGCAAAAAGATAACAAGGCTGTCCCAATCTGCAGAGTATCATTTCGGTTATCTCTTTCTTGAGGGACCACTCGTGATGCAACAAAATCATTCTGCTGAGTTTGTCTGCAATCACGTTTGATTTCCCCAGGATGTGCGTTGTTGTCAAAGTGCTGGGTGGATGTAGCCCATTGCCATACTCTGGGCTCTCAACAAAGGGGATAGGACCTGGTTCTTCCCTGTTTGTTCATGTACCAGACCACTGACACGTTGTCCATTTGTTCGTCTGAATTGCAATTGTCCCCAGAGGGAGAGAGTCCTGAAAGTACTGCAACGCCAAGAGTACCGCTCTCATCTCCAGGACATTGATATGCAGATGTCTCTTGTTCGGTCCGTGTGTCTTGAGCTGCTGTTCCCTGAAAATACCCCCCACACCCTATCAGGGAAGCGTCGATGGTCACTGTGCTCGATGGTGAAGGTAGGATAAAAGGACGGCCTATCGTTACTTGAAGAGAGGTCAACCACCACCAAAGAGCCTTTTTACATGTGTTTGTTACTATAGTGAGATGAGACCTTGGGAGTTCTTGATAAGACCATTGAGTGAACAGCAGCCATTGTAGAAGCCACATGTACATGTGACCCAACGGTATCACTATTATTGCAGCTGCAATCATCCCTAACAACTTTTAGCACTTCCGATGCTGGAGCCTTGTCTCTGGATATGATGTTTTGTATTTGCTGACTAAGTAGTAATGTCCTTTCTGCTGAAGTTTTAAAGTGGTGGTGGTGGTGCCCAATTCTGCTTCGATAAAAATAAGTTGCGATGATAAGGCAGATATTTCTGAATTTATGATGCCCAGTTGATTACAAAGAGTAAGAGTGGTGTCCCTGGCATGTACTGGTTGATGCCTGGTGGTGGCTGTGAGGAGCCAATTGAAGTATAAAAACACCTGGAATCCTAAACGCCTCAGGTGAGCTGTGACCACTGCCATACATTTGGTGAGCACACTGGGGGATGTAGTGAGTCCAAAGGGCAGGGCTCGAAACTGGTAATGATTGGCTCCCAGCCAGAAGCGCATATGATCCCCGGATGGTCTGGCCATTTTTATATGGTAGTATGCATTCTGAAGATCTATTAAGCATGTCCAATTGTCTTTCCATAAGAAAGGAAGAATCTACTGAAGCATGACCATCCGGAACCTCTCTTTCTTGACAGATCTGTTTAGTCTTCTGATGTCCAAAATAAGTCTCTTTTCCCATGTCGTTTTTGGAACCAAAAAGAATCTTGAGTAAGTTCTGGATCCTGCCTGGTCTGCTGGGACTGGTTGGAGGACTTTTTTTTTTTTTTTTTTTCTTAGCAACGTTTGGACCTCTACTGTTGCTTGTTCCCTGTAACTCTGTGGAACGTCCGGGATTTTTGTTAATGGAGTGGGGATGGCAACAGGAGTAACGCATCCTCTGGAAACTATACTTTGTACCCATTTGTAGTTTATTTTGAGCCAGGCATCTGGATACAAAGATAAGTGACCCCGACTGCCTCCAGAGTAGGACAGTCTGGCCTCCTTTCAGGAGTGCTGATGGGGCTTCCCAAAGAACTTGTCTCTGTCTCCCTGGTTTTGCGGACCCATTCTGCGGCGAGGGTGGAGTCTTCCATTATTGCTTCCTCCTCTGCCCCTGGAGGGGGGTTCACCAAGTGTGTCCAGAAAGGCTCCTTGAGCTTTTCGGAACCACATCTTTCCTCCCTTTTGACCCTTGGGGGTAGGGTCTAGTAGGGGTGGAAAGCAGACTGTCTTTCTTTCCTTGCTCTGGTTAATGTTTCCTTAACTTCTGGCCTGAAAAGTATGAAACGTATTTGTTCTCGAAAATCCCATCTTGAATGAACAAGACCTTAGTGATAGATTGATCCGTGATCTGTTATATCCTCTATTAGTCAATCAAACCATCAATGAGGTTCAGCATATGCCCTGATCACAACTTTTAAAATAAAGATTCACAAGCGGTTCCTAACAATTCTACCAATGAATCAGTCAGGTTTGTGACCACATTTGGGAGCAATTCATCCTCATTCAGGAACATTATAAATAACCATTGGGGTGTCTTGCGAGCACATGAATATTTGAATGAGATACTACCAGAAAGATGTGCTTTTTCCTATCGAAGGGGTCGAATGGTAAATTCCTATTTTACACACTAAGCGTCTCAATCCCCCCCCATACCTAGACAGACTACCCTATTTGAATGTAAACGAGTACTGTGCAAGACTCACCCAGGCAGTTTTAAGTCCCAAACATAAACTGTGCTGCAAATGTCTGTTCAGACCAATATTCCAAAAGAACAGTTTCTTTTTCCAAAAAAAAACGAAGTTGTTTTTAAGTCCCAAACATAAACTGTGCTGCAAATGTCTATTCGGACCAGTACTCTAACAAGAACAGTTTCTTTTTCAAAGAAACAAAGTTGTAGAATGACATATAAAACTGCTTTTTATTAATAACAAGGAGGTGAGCGCTTTCGCTTTACAGCTTTTTCAGACCATGATAAAACTGAGCTAAAAACTTGACTTATATACACACACTCATAAATAATTAATCAATCAATTAAACAATTAATTCTGCTAGTAAAAAAATCAGCTTATGAAAGTAGTCATTCACATAAGCTACAATAAATTCTGTAACTTCAATAAATGTTTGTATTCATATAAAATGATATAACAAAATGGTATAAGTCTACACAAATATATATAAAGTATGTCTCATATAAAATATAATCTTGCATCTAGTATTTAAATTTTCTACTTTTTAACTTGGGTTTTAAAGGAATCTTCTCATTCAGTCCTGAAGGGATGTGTGCTTGCAATCGAATTATCCAATCTGTCTCTAACTGTTCAGTTCGATTCCTTACATCTCCCCCTCTCATACTAGGTGAGTTAGTTTGTAAAATCATAAACTTAAAACTATGTCTAGCCCCTTCCTTTTAGTCCTGCTTGGACAAGGCATTCACTTCTGATTTTATTCTAGTTTGGTACATGTGCTCCCTAATTCTGTTCCTCAACTGCCTATCTGTTTTTCCTACATAAAAACCACTACATTCCAGGCAGGTAGCTAAATAAACTAAATGTTCTGTATAACTTGAACCTGTAACCTTGAATGTATAAAGTCTTGACGTTACAGGGTGTACAAACATGTTACTACTGTCTATATATCTGCAAAAATTACATTTACCACAAGCTACAGTGCCTCTAAAACTTGATGTGTTTGATGTGGTACTGTCTGGGAAACATAATAGCCGATGTAAATTCTTTTTGTTTCTATATGTATATCGTGGGTATTTGCCTACTAGTTCCTTTATATCAGGGTTTGTGGTAAGAATTTCCCAATGTTTATTTAGCACATCCTTAACCAAACCTACATCCTGGGTATAGAATAAAGTTATTTTCTGTTGTCCACTATCAGCTGTATCCTCTGTTCTACCTAAGTTTCTGTAGTAGTTGTTGCCCTTATCAGAGAAATAGGGGCAAGCTCCATTTTCTCTCTTCTGCACAACATTAGTAAAACAAACTTCTACTTCTTTATGATTATAACTATGTGTAGTTTGCCTATTACTTAAAACCTCAAGTTCCTTTTCAAAATTATTCTGCATAGGATTTAATCTAGATGCTCTTGTAGCCTGTCCTGTAATAATATTTTTAAAAACATGTTGGGGGTGCATACTGTTCCTGTGCAGTAATGTATTTTTATAGCAGTTTTTCCTGTGTACACCTGTGTTAAAACCTCCATTATGCATGCGTTGTATAGTTACATCCAAAAAGGCTATACTGTCCTTAGAGCTAATCATAGTAAATTTTAAAAAAGGGGTTAGAGAATTCATTTCATCATAAAATAAACACAGATCTTCTACTGTACCAGCCCACAGAAAAAACAAATCATCCACAAACCTCCTATAAAAACAAACATATTTCTTAAATGTTTCAAGTTGAAAGAGTTCTTCATCTTCCCATGAAGCCATCACTAGGTTGGCGTAGCTATTGGCACACGGAGTGCCCATAGCTACGCCATCCTTCTGTAAATATAGAGAGTCCTCAAACAAGAAAATATTGTCTAATACCAGTTTAAGAAATAGGCAAAGTAATTCTCTTTTAGTTGCATTTAAACTTTATACATTCAAGGTTACTGGTTCATGTTATACAGAACATTTAGTTTATTTAGCTACCTGCCTGGAATGTAGTGGTTTTTATGTAGGAAAAACAGATAGGCAGTTGAGGAACAGAATTAGGGAGCACATGTACCAAACTAGAATAAAATCAGAAGTGAATGCCTTGTCCAAGCATGTCCTAAAGGAAGGGGCTAGACATAGTTTTAAGTTTATGATTTTACAAACTAACTCACCTAGTATGAGAGGGGGAGATGTAAGGAATCGAACTGAACAGAGACAGATTGGATAATTAGATTGCAAGCACACATCCCCCCAGGACTGAATGACAAGATTCCTTTAAAACCCAAGTTAAAAAGTAGAAAATTTAAATACTAGATGCAAGATTATATTTTGTATGAGACATACTTTATATATATTTGTGTAGACTTTTTATACCATTTTGTTATATCATTTTATATGAATACAAACATTTATTGAAGTTACAGAATTTATTGTAGCTTATGTGAATGACTACTTTCATAAGCTGATTTTTTTTTACTAGCAGAATTAATTGTTTAATTGATTAATTATTTATGAGTGTGTGTGTATAAGTCAAGTTTTTAGCTCAGTTTTATCATGGTCTGAAGAAGCTGTAAAGCGAAAGCGCTCACCTCCTTGTTATTAATAAAAAGCAGTTTTATATGTCATTCTACAACTGTTTTTTTTTTTTAAAAGAAACTGTTCTTGTTGGAATATTGGTCTGAACAGACATTTGCATCACAGTTTATGTTTGGGACTTAAAACTGCCTGGGTGAGTCTTGCACAGTACTCGTTTACATTCACAGTTCATGATATTTTTATTGGAACTGTGCAGGCAACTTTGCTCTACCGTGGTGTTTTTTGTTATTATCTACAGACTATACTATTTGTTGATCCTTTGGTGGGTTGTTTTCCCTGTGGTCATTGTAGTGCATGTGGACATGTATCTAAGACGAAGGAATTCACCAGTTCCAATACATCCCGGGTATTTCAGATCAGAATTTTTGGTAACTGTAGTACCGATTGGGTGGTATATTTAGCCACCTGCACCTGTTTTTCTTTTTATGTTGGGCAAACTTCCAGACCACTTAGACACAGAATAAGTGAACACCTCAGTGCGATCAGAACTCGGAAAATCACTAATGCCTTATTCAAACATACCATGATTCACAAATCTGCACAATTTAAATTTACTATAATTGACATGCTGAGAACATCCAAAGCGGGCTGGCATGATTAAATAATATGGAATCCTCATGGATCACTTGGTTAGGTGCTTTTATTTAAGCCTGGATTAAATGAAAATAATTAGTTTATCATGGCTAGCTTTTGATATTTTTTATTTATTTTTTTTAAAATTATTATTCAGTTAGATGTACTTGCAGTTTTTTGTCATTGAGCTTATGATTTCAGCTTTAGAATCATTAGTCTAGATAGTCCTTATCTGTTTGCATATTACATTATATATATTTTTTATATATTGCGTATATATTCATTTATATATTATTTCAAACACTATTATATGGAGTATGGGCAAACTAATATGATATTTAGGTGCATACACCTTTAAGTTTTGCAGTATATAATGAATACCAGGATGTACCATTTGACGTTTTGTTTGCACTGATGAAGGCTTGAATTTATGGCCGAAACCGGTTTGCAGTCTCATTTTCTTGTTTTATGATGCCACAATAAATAGAATTTGGCTTGCCTTTCCTTTGTGCTGGCCCGTTTAGTTTAATGGGATATTTATGGTTGGAGCCGTGCACTTGTTCCACCTTGCGTGATTTTGGTTCACTCTGAAAAGGGATGAGCCATCAAAAGGGATGTTGACAAAGGATGACTTAAAGGGCTCCTCAAAGGAACATAAGCACATCCAGGAATGTCTCCTGAGAGCAGTTTCTGTACCCGCTGCCCTACTCGTTCCATCAGCTGCATATGAGATGAGACGCATGGATGAGTTCACTAGCAAGCTGGGAGGCAACTTTTTGTCTGAAGCTCCTTCAGCTGCCCTACCCTGAAGAGTATCTTCAAGCTCTTTTAGAAGGTCTCTTTGCAGTCTTGTGAAATGTCTAAGATAGTTCAGTGAACGCATGGCAAAAGTCACTGAACTATACATGCACTTCCCATATCTATCCGTGATCCTAGAGTCTCTGTTAGGAGGAGGGATAGAGGAAAAAGTTTGACATTTCCTTTTTGGTGGCTGCTGCCACCACCATGGCATCAACTGGCACTCCCTTGGTGAGAAAGGACTTATCCTAGGGACAGGCTCCACGGTGTCCAGAGACTCCCACACCCTTTGTGAGACCAGCTCCATGAGCTCATCGAAGGGCGGAGACACCAAGAGGCAGAGGGTTGAGACGCAAACACCTTCAGTAGAACCATCTCCTCTTCAGTAGGGTTGGTGGGTTTCCAGCCCACCCCTCTGGTTAAGGATTTCTAATATGTCTGCAAATTAGATATCTTCAGAGGGGGACCCTTCTGATTCATCTGTCTGTGTCTGACATGAGAGACTCCTGCGGGGGGAGTCTAAGTGCTTCCTCTTGCAAATTCTCTTCCTGGGAACTTCTGGTGAGGTCTTGGAAGAGCAGGGGCCACACAGTGGGGCTGCCTGAGGCTCAGGGTCTCTATGCTTCAAAGGGATCTGTGCGGCATCTGTGAGGCAGAAGTGGACACGGGTGCTTTTGGGGAGGAGGTAGTTGGTCCTGAAGTTCTGGATGTCCTTGGGGACATTACTCTCCTCATGGCTTCAAAGACACCTCTGCTCCGATGAGAAGGGACTGCTGGATTCGAAGAAAAAACGATCCCCTCTGCACTGGAACAGTAGGCTCCGAACCAGAGGTAGGAACCGAACTCCATCCAAGCCAAAACCCTGAGAGGCAAAGTCTGAACAGACAGGTCAGGCCGACTATCCACCCCGGACCCGACTGGAGAGTTTCGGCTTCTAGGCTCCTTGATGGGTGCCAAGAAAGTCTGAGTAAATTGAACCAATGGCACTGGAGCAGACATCTGCTCTGAAAGCTCCACAATCATGAGGTCCAACTCCTCTGGCTCTGGACTGGGATTGCTTGGAGGAGGAAAAGAAGTCTATGGGATAACCGCCTTTGGTTCTGAAATCACTTGGGTTGGAGCCGCTAAACATTTAGCAAACGCCAGTGCCTGTAGCAGCTTCTGCACCACACGATCCACATCCAAATCGGATAGGCTAATCGAGGACCGAGATGAATGTATGGAGGGTTGTACCGACTGGAGAATAGGAGTCTTTCGTACTTCAGAGATGGTTCCTGGACTGGGGACCGGCTCCAAAAAGACAGAACGCTTTGCTCTGAAGGCTGTGGAGCCGACGTCAAATTTTATTTTTTTATTTATTTATTTTTTTTGGAATTTTGTCACATCCGATGAAACCTTAGACTGGCTAGATTTATTCTGGTCGCTCAAAGCTTCCTGAAGAGGCCTCTCAATGAGTTTACATTTCCTTTCATGTAATGCTCTAGATGGCAAATGGAACAGCTCTCTTGCGAGCGCAAGGCTCCGAGACAATAAACACAATTTACGTGACTGTCACAGACATCTTTTGTCCACACTTTGGACATTTTTTAAAGCCAGACATAGGATGTTTGTCTCCTGGTTAGCCATATTGAAATCTACAGGACCAAAAATATCTTGGTGTACAATACCAGACTGTAGTATCAAGACCACACACACACACTTTAGCAAACTTTAGCAAACTTCACTATAGTAATTAGCCCTTAACAACAAATAGGCTGTGTATGAAAAAAATGTAAAGTAGGACTATTTAAATACACTCACACACTGTCTAATGTTTAAAAAATCCTATTCAACACTACAAGCTATATAAAACTATGGTAATATTTTTATAAGGCACACCAAAGAAGGGAATAGTAAAGGCCTATAAAAAAGGCCAAAGGGAGAAGAGAACTAACACCAAGTATTAAGTTTGACAAATTTTTAGAAAAAAAGCTATGCTGGCCCGAACTGTACTAGGAAACTTCCGATCTATTGCAGTGGCAAACTAGATCTGAGGTAACTCGAGGTGCATCATGGGATGGGGACTTGGCCTTGAGCTGTCTGAAGACCTTGAGCTTTGTAGTAGGCAGACTTGGAGCCTAGGATCGGCTCTGAACCCATCTGTAAGAATGAATGGCGAGATAGAACAACTTCATATATTTTTCTATTCTTGAACAGGCACCTCTTGATCCAAGAGGTGGAGACTATAAGAACAGGTTAAAGGGTGAGGAGACACCTTTGGCAGCTTAGATTTGGGGCTGACTGACACCCTCGTTTGAAATGAAGCTATACATATTAATTACTTTTAAGTCTTCTATTTTTTTTTTTGTAAAGTTAAAGTGCAATATTTGTTGGGCTTTACAGTATTTTTATAAGGTTTGTTTGTGGTTATTTGAGTTTGTGGTTGCATTACTAATTAAATATAATTGTCTTTTTAATGTGATTGGTTCAGTTGATATATTTAAATGTTACGATTTCTTAATACGCTTATTCTGAAGGTGTCATTTGTATGACAAAAGCAGATATTCAATTGTTTATTGTGCTAAATAAGTAGTGTTTCATCTCTATCCCTTGTATTTGGTGTTTTTCAATCCACAAATTGGCCTTCTCGCCTCCTGTGAAACCACATTTGACACCAGTGCCATCATCTATGTGTAATAAACATATTCCATGGTACTCATTCCTCATCACCCATCTACTCCAAAAGCGGAGACCTAGATCCTAACCCTGAAAGTAACCCCAAAGATTTAAACATACTAACACTGGATCTTAGAAGTATATGTAATAAAATAGCCCCACTGCATGCCTGGATTGATCAAAATAAACCTGATATATTATCCCTTGCCAAAACATGGCTGCACCCAATGTAAAAGACTTGGAAATAATGCTTCTAAACTTTGCAATAACCAAACAAGCTAGATCTAAAAGGAAGGGGGAGGGATTACCCTTCCATATCCCTCTGTACTCCCCTCAGCACTCAATATCACACCCTACCCATGTAATATACCCACCTTTTCTAATGCTGAGGTATGAATCTCTGTTTGAACCTTAACACAACAAAAATAATTTGCATAATAATAATAATATATATCCCACCAGGTCACAATTATACCATTGTTGGAAGATGTATATTATCCTGGACATCCCAAAATAAATCAAAACAATCTTATGAGAAGTTAATATATATTAGACCATTGTTTCCATCTCCCCAATAAATGGTATCCATCTGTATGCTTTTTCACAGTTTATCAATAGTCCAACAAGATTACAGCAAAGACCTTACCTGCCAATCCACCCTAGACTTGATCATAGTATCCCACTGGACCAGTTATCTCTCTCTAGGTACACAGTCTTTTTTTTCCCTGCGCGATCTGACAGCTTATACCATTAGAACAAGCTACTAACAACTAAGAGTAAACACTGTAAAATCTGTTAGGGATTCGACCAATTTCTTTACGCATAAATTCAACAATCTCCTACATGAAATAGACTGGACACCCCTTAAACTACTACCCCTTAATGATGCCGTACTATACTTTGATAACTCCTTCCTTCACATACTTAATACCCTAGCCCCCATTCATATTAAAGAATCAAAAATAACTCGGCCCCATGGCTCTAAGGAATGTAAACACCTGATGAAGTAAAGGGACCTAGCCTGGAAAACCTGGAAACTAAACAAAATCATGTAAACTTCAAAACACTATGTTACAAAGTTACAGAATTAATCAACCAAAGTAAGAAGTCATACTATTCCCAGCTTCAAATTCAGCATAAAACCAACCCTCCAAATATCTACTGTCCTTGGGACAAATAAAGATCACACCCCATCTGATTCCCCTCCATCACAAATAGCCAAACACGCACTTCATAAAATCAATAGACCTACTAACACTGGACCCCCCCCACCCTGCAACCTATGTTGGCACCAGTCCTATAGCATGTACTACCTGTAACCGTATCATTAATGAACCCCCTACTCAACATGTCCTACAGATCCCATTCTCATTTCAGCCCATACCCACAAACACCATAAAGAAGCTGCTACAAAAACTAAAACCCTGTTGCACCTCTGCTGATAATTTTCCACCACATTACCTCAAACTGGCTGCCAACTCAATCCCCTGCCCAATCAGTATACTTCTAGGTCTTTATCCAAATCAGAAGTATCAACCACATGGAAACAATCTCACATCACCCCATCTACGTGGGAGGCAACTCTTATTTAACTAACCCATTTCCGTTCTACATCCATCTTGTCACCCATATCCAAAATTTTCTATTAGCAGATAATGTAATACATATCGCAAAACAATCTTGACCAAAACCCAGCATGGTTTCCGACCCAGCCACAGCACATCTACAGCCCTATTGGTCTTTACAGACACCATGAACAAGGCCAGAGATGCATGATGCTATACAACATCGGTATTCTTGCCCTTTCTAAGGCCTATGAGATGGCCTTTCACCCCCTGTTAGTGAGCACACTGTTCTGTTTCTCACATAACACAATAAAATGGCTTCAAAGCTACCTTGAGGATCGTAAACAAGCAGTGACTTTGTCCAACAAACTCTCACTCTTTCTCCGCGACCCCTGTTCTTCAATATTTTCACTAGCAACCTTCGCACTTCCTTTCACCCTGGAACACTGTGATGATTCCACCATAATCTGTACACTTCAATCACTACCAGAACTGCTGTTAAAAACTCAGCAGTCCTTTATTGCAGTTGAATCCTGGCTAAAAAATGCCCAACTCTTTCTTAATCCAAAGACTATTACTTTTCCACCCTAAAAAACCTTCCCTGAAGCCTATCTTTTCAACAGCTCTCCATCTGATAACACTGTCATAGAAAAAGTGCAGGAAACCAAATGTCTAGAAGTAATTATTGACAGTAAACTTTCATTCAACCACCATATACAGTAAAAACCGGGACTCTTGTATAGAAACAAACATTTACAGGAACCAAAGTTTTCCTAGCAAAAACCCTTTTACTTCCCTCCCTTTTTAAGGTGCCCCTGTCTTCACTAATTTACAAACTTCTACCCTAAGCAAGATGGAATATTGCTACTACAAAGTAGCTAAGTTTACCACAAACTGTCGCAGACATCACTGTAAAGAATTTCCCAACCAACTTGCTTTTATTCAGCTGTCCATGTTGCACAACCTTATTTTAAGCCTATTGCCTGTCCTGCACTAGCCAACTTCGTTGCACCTTGTGCACCAAATAGAGCCCCGCAATCAGAAGACAAAGATCTATTGGCTGTCTCAAACCCAGAAAAAAAAAAAAACGGGTTACTCTCTGTTAATATTCTGCCTCTAAACTGTGGAATTCACTACCTCTTGCTACCAGGTCTATGCCTGGCATAACCTGCTTTAAAGCCTCTTTAAAAAAAAAAAATCTTTTCAGACATACATGGCTTTGCTCCCGTATTACTCCGGCATAATGCTCAGCCTTCTTTTTCCACGCTAACTTCATTTTCTTCTGTCCCATCTCTCACCTTCACAGTGTACACAATCCTAATGTCTCTCGCAACTTCTCTGTTTCTATACCATATTCTTAAGCTACAGCTCAGTCCGTAATGCCTCTAGTCCTCTTAACACTCTTGTTATCTTTCTGCATCACGAAGTCTTCTATTAATTTCCTAACTGAAACCAACTTTTTTTTTTTCGTGTACTATAACAACTGATGTGATACATAGCCTAGTACGTCCTAGGGCCTATACAAGCCCATCCAAAAAGGTACCCTGGCTTTTGCCACCCAAGAAAATAATTTTCCTGTGCCACTGTCTAGCAGAGTCACAGAGGTTATCCCCAGGGTGAATTTCCTATTTCCCATCCAATCAAGATTTTTCTTGAGTGCTGAGGAGGAGTTTTGCTTGATTATAATTTATTCCGGAGTATGGGAAGTCTCTGGGACCGGAATCTATCCTTCCGGCATGTTCTGTTTATTGTGGTGACAAGGTTTAGGTCCCTAGAGCGTGTAGCTCGGAGGGATTGGGATTTCTTTAAGTGGAGCATGTCCAACAAGCTCTGAGTTTGACATAGCTTTGTATGTTAGGCAGAGATGGTCTCTGAGTAGGCGATATGTGACTGAGTAAAGGTGTAGTTTTTTGAGACAGTCTGCATAGGGCATCTGTTTGAGGCCGGTAATCCTCTTTGTGAGGTATTTCTGCAGCCTTTCCAGTTGATGTCTTGTGAGGTACATACCAAAAGGGGTGTTTTACTCTGTAATGGGTCTAATGAGTGATGAATAGAGGGGAACAATGATCTCTCTCTTTTCTGGATAAGAAATCTTTTGCAATGAGGTGTGCCACGTAGAAGGATTTCCTGACTACTGTGGCGATGTGATTATCAAAGGAGAGACTACTGTCCACCTGTGTCCCAAGGTGGTCTCACACTTTCAGTGTTAAGTATACTGCCGCCTATGTTGTAGTTCATGGGTGTAGTGTTTTTACCAAAGGGGATGACTATGCACTTTTTGGCATTGAGCTTGAGGCCATGGCTTTGACACCAGGCATTTGTCTCAGTGAGGCCCTTTTGTAGGATGTCCACATTGTTAGGAGTTTCGATTTATGGCTCCTAGTTTGCAGTCATCTGTGAGCTTCGTTAGCCGAAGACCTTCTGTGTTAACCTGTATTTCAGAGAAGTAGATTCCAAACAGGAGAGGACCCAGGACTGAACCCTGTGGTACTCCACTTGTCACTGGTCTGAAGTCAGATTTGGAGTATGCTACTTTCACAGTGTGGGTTCAGTCAGTGAGCCATTTGGCAATCCATCTTGTGACCTAGGGATTTATATCTAGTTTAGTGAGTTTATCTAAATTCCATAGTGGGGGATGGTGTCAAAAGCCTTGGCAAGATATAGATAGGCTGTGTGAACCACCTTACCCTCGTCTACAGCCTTAGTGACTGCTTCAAAGAAGTCGATCAGGTTTAGGAGACATGATCTGCCTTTTACAAACCCAAACTGGGTGGGGTCCAGAGTTTTGAGATTACCAGTGTCTTTGTTTATAAGTTCCATGATGATACGTTCCATGGCATTGCAGACCAGGCTCGTCAGGCTAATGGGGCAGTAGTCCCCGAGGTCCCTGGTGGCTCCCCTCTTGTGGAGTGGGATAAGTCGCTGTGCGCCATTCAGCGGGCACAAAGCCTGAGGTGAGGCTATGATTGAACATGGTACTTGGGTGGGGTGCACATTCGTTCTGTAGTTCGTGTAGAACGCAGCCTGGGATGCTGTGTTCTTGGCTTTGGAGAGTGGTTTTTACCTGTGCAGCCGTGATTACAGGAACTTTGCATTCTTCTGGTATAGAGATGGGCCCCCAACCTATCTGCCAGGATATTGGCAATATCAGTTGGGTCTGTATATTTAGTGCCATTGTGCTGCAACTCTGAGCAGATATGAGTGTTGCCATTGCGATTCTTGACATAGCTATAGAATGCTTTGTGGTTGTCTAGAATCAGTGACGATTTTTGTTTTCGTAACTAGCTTTGGAGGATTTTTATCAGGGAACACAGCTTCTTACTGAGGCTGACCAGGCAGCTCCTCCACTCATGAGATTTTACTCTCTTGCGACAGTTTCTTCCTTCTGTTGTACAGTTTGTTTATGGCAGAGGACCACCAGATTGGTTTCCTTTTTTTTGGAGGATAGCATCTTGGTGCTGTTTGGGATAGCACGATCCATGCACTCGTGTAAGTGCTTATAAAGTGCAATTGTGTAGGATTCGGTAGTCTTAACTGTGTATAGTACTAACAACATACTACTTTTGTACACTTTATCTACTCGTAGGTTTATATGTTGTTAGAATAACTAACTAAAATTGTCTGTAATGATGTAACTCTGTAAAATTGTCCTGATGTATAGTATATCTTGTAACCTAGAGTTTACATTCTATCATCTTATTTTTGTATAGTATTTTTCATGTCACTTGTATTTTTGGACTATAATGTATTTCTATTGCGTTGTATGTGGAGCTTCTCCCTGGGACGCTGTAGAAAATGGGTTCTGTAGATCTAGTTGGACATCCCCGGTAAACAAATGTCAGATAAATAAATACTCCCTCCCCCAATGTCATAACTTCACTAGGGATCTCCTTTTGAAGTACATTTAAACCCTGAAAAATCCAATAATAGTTGGAGGCTATTGTAAATGCAAACTACATCTGATTAAGTGCCAGTTTGTCAAAATTCAAAGGCCTCTCTAACCCTGAGACCACAGCTACCACTGCAGACTTGATCAGTCTATATACAAACATGTGACTGGCTGCATAGAGGCTGGCATACCTATGAGAAATAAACCCAAAACGGTGAAATCAAACACAACTGGTATATTGTATACCTTATTTTAGAACTGTACAACTCTAGTCCCTAACCCTAGAGACTAGTCTAGGAGACCTGTGTGAAAATATAGGTCCAGGCAACATGGATATTCTATTTTGAAATGTCTTCCTTGGCAGATATGGGTATAGCCTTAAAGAACACAGCATAGTATGTGAGAGAACATACACACTTTCCTTGGAGGCCAAAATCTTGCGTGCAAACAAGGTTGTCAAGAATATATACACTAAAAACAAGTACACAGTGTTCACACAAACGCACAATTTTTTTGTTTGCTCGGGCACTAAAAAGGCAATTTACCCAAACCTCAAAGATCTACTATGCCTACAAATAGCAATGACTATCCTTAGCAATATTTGAAGTGTACACCAGAAGCAACCCTGAATAGCTAGCTAACGCAAGCGTACACCCAATGGACTCTCCAAAACAAAGCCCATAAGGCAAGCAAACAACACAGGACTGGTGTCGTAGGGGACTCCACTGTATGACGCACAGATGCCCCACTCACCAGACTGGACAAGAACATTATTATAACTTGCTTTTCTGGAGCCAGCATCTGTCAAGTTATCCACAGACTCAAGTCCTTGCATCTCCGATACCACTGTGATTCTCTCATTAGTCAATGTGTCTGTAAATTACCCGAGGATATACCTGTCTGCATTTTATGAAGTAACGACCTGGACCTCTTTAGATATATGGCTCGGACTGTTGTCTTGTACTTGAGCAGCATCCTACATTCAGGAAGGATGATCCCACAGGATGAACAAAGAATGATTGACTTTAACAAGTGGCTTAGTTTATGGTGTCAGTCTAGGGGCATTTAAATATATTTCAACCTGGGAGGACATGGTCAGCAGACAAAATTGTATCCACCCTCTTAGAGCCTTTTTAGCCAATTACAAAGATTTGAATCCCACCAGCACTAGAAATTTAAAACTCAGAGTAACCTAAACATGTTGCCACTTGATGCTAGGAGCCATAAAAAGAAACTCCCACACACTACAAGCTCTAACTGTGGAGAATATAGACCTGAATGACACTATCAAGATACGTTTTAAAGCTCCACACTTAGAGCATGAGCCACACAAATGGGGACTACAGGTGGAGGTGTTTCTCAAGTTTTGTTAAGCAGGATAATACCACGGAGTCCATTTTCATATAAATTACTGAGTCCGCAAGCCGTAGGTCATCATGTATAGCACAGGAATTCCACCTCTCGTGTAGACTCTGTCCAACCAAACAGTCTCCAACTTGCTGGCGCAACTTTTACTGGACCTTACCTTGATCAGTTAGAGCACATTTCAGCCAGAGGTTAAAACCTATACTGGACCTTGTTCTCACTAATATGGAAGAGTGATGACTTTGCACCCCCCCACATTGCATACTCACTGGTGATGTGGGATGGCACAACTATCACATTCAAAATAAAAAATCAACTTGGAAAATCAAGCAAAACTGTTCTAATTGGAAAGTATTCTAAAGCAAATGACTTCCTATTAAGCAATGACCCGCACAACGCAGAATTTACAACAGCCTGTGCAGAATTATTCAGAGGAACACTGTATAAACATTTAAGTGGATGCACAGAAGCTGCTGTACCTGCCAGAAGTAAGCCCAAAATAAAACTTAAAAAATAAACCACACTGGTGGAATCCTAATCGTAACAGAGCATATAACAAAAGGAAGACTGTCATGGGCAGAGTCTTGGAGAAACTCCTCCTAATGACAAGAGCTCACTAATGTAGCTAAACAGGAAGCAGAGGATTAATTAAATTCAACAAGGACAAATTATGAGATTACGATAACTTGTTAAAGACGGTCCTCATGGCCTTTTAGAGACATGTTCAATACCTCAAAGGTAACGTGTAACAGTGTCTAAAACTTGGAAGTGAATTGTACCACCTTCAGTGAGCAAAACTGGTTAACGACAATTTTCATCTTGAGCTTTAGCCACCTCTTTTTTGAAATCCCCACCAGCATAACTCCCAGACTGTCAGCACTGAGCAGGTTATAGCGGAGATCAGTAAATCTAAAGCACAGCCTCACTGGTGCCTGACTGTATCCCAGGTTGCCTCCTAACTGGGCTGAAACATGAACTATCCGGTCACTTGAGTCGCTTTTCATCTACAGCCTCAAAACAGGCTATGTATCAAGCAAATGGAGGGTGGCAACAGTTATCCCCCTTCAGAAGGATGGGCCATCAACCACCCATGAAAAAGTGCAGATTCGTTAGTCTGAGTAGTCCTTAATTTATTCCATGGTTTTGTATATTGTCATGGAAACGATAGTCAAGGACATTGACAAACTATAGAAACTGGATTCATGCCATTACAGCTTTGTCAATGGAAGGTCATGCTTCATTAATCTGGTAGAGTTCTTTTTAGAAGGTACCCAAGGCAATGGCTGAAGGGGAAAGTGTACATACCGCCTACCTAGACCCAGTCAAGGTGTTCAACACAAAAACATACTCTTAGTATTGCAGATGAATTGACAGAATATTCATAAATCCCTACACAATGTACTGGATTAAAAGCTGGCTCAAAGATAGGACCCAAGAAGTCAGGATTTGTGAGACCACTTCCGCTAAGAGGCAGGTCATGAGTGAGAGTACTGCAGGGCAATGTGCTGGACCCACTCCTGTTTGGTATCTAGTCCTTGCAGGTCTAGGCTAATACCAAGGCCCTGGGGCTCGCCAAATTCTCAGATGACTGCAAATTGTGAGATATAAATACTCCCCTTGACACTACAATCCTGAAAGAGGGTGTAACACAGACAGATGACTGGTGCCAAAGCTATGGAGAATTCAGTGCAAAGAAGTGCATTACAGTGCTTTTTGGGAAAATCTACATAGGCAAATTACTCCATTGTAAGACACCACGAAGAGTTGACCTGGTAGTGAGAGATTTGAGAACACGTCTGGACAGTAATCTAACCTTTGACCAACAAATAGCCAAGGTAGTAAGAAATTAATTCAGTGTCGCCTGACTTGCAAGTGGCTCGCATGCATATCCAAAGAATTTGGAGTACTACTGCAGTCAGCACTCGTCAGACCTATCATTTAATACAATGCTCCCTTTGGCACGACTCTAACCAGAAATGTGCGACCGTTTTAAGGCCACCAACGGTTTCTCACCAGAATTCGGGGCATGGGTAGTGTGTCCTACACTGATCACCTAAAAGCTGTGTGTCTGTATTCAGTCTTACACGCTACTGAGCGGGATCTCTGCCTGGCTAACGGGGCTTCCTCGGAAGTGACTATGATGGACCTATTCCACATGCAAAAAACCCCAACCTCACCCAAAACACCAGATGCAGGAATCCGAACTTCAATTGTGACATAAACAGAACATACTGAGAGAGAGAATGTGAATCAAGGGATCACCATGGTCTGTAATATGTCCCCCGTCTGTGTGAAGCAGATTACATTCCTTTGTAATATTTAAATATAGTCTTGACCATTGGATGGAAAATTGCAAAATCATCCCCAGGCTGGTCACTATGTCTGTTAAGAGATGATTTCCGACAGTAAACATTACCTTACTAACATTGGGTAACTAATAATAAATTTATCCCTGGGCTGGCTTACAAGCATAAGCTGGCAGTAAACCTTCCCTAATTAACATACCTGTCACACAATTTTTTTAGCAATGTCCCAACAAACATGCCCCCATTACAAGGGGATGCAACTGGGTTAGATTGTTTGGCTAGTCTTATAAAGGCCTTGGTGGTCAGTAGCCTAGTATCCACCTAGGAACCTATGGTGGAATCCTCACCTAAACAGGGGGCAGAATAAGAATAAAAATAATATGATGGGTGATTGGCCAAAATCAGAAAGATCCAGTCCCTTAAGACAAGTACTGTCTCATACAGATAAGCAAGAAACTAACTGGTAGGTCAGGGGAAGTACAATCACAAGGCCTTCTTCAGCTGTGTCCATAACGTTAAAAGTAAGTCACAGCAGTGTGCTAAACTGGTGGTGAATGTTACCACTTTTACCAGTCAGGGTGATGTAAAAAATATTCCAGCTGAGAAATTCATCTCAGACTTCTCCATTCCACCCGCACCAGTTGAAATACCTTCCAGCGTACTTCCTGCAACTATTGGCAAGGACCGGGTGCTGGCAGCATTAACTAAAGTCAAAAATACAGCTTCCATGGGTCCCAATAACGAACCCAGCTGCATCCTGAACAGCCAGAAACTGAACCTATCATGACCAGTTCAGGCATTCTTCACTTGGAATGTAGCAGTGTTGAAAACTGCTACATTCAAAGGGAACAGTGGATCACAGTCCATCCTTACTGAAGGGAATGACTGCAATCAGCTGAAGCAGAGAACTACAGAACAATCAATTTAACAAGTCTAATATGCAAAGCCATGGAACGAATGATCATGGAAGTGATGATCAAGGATATTGGCAAACTACAGACACTGAAACCATCCCAATTTGACTTTGTTAGGGTAAGGTTATGCATACTTAACCTGGTAGACTTCTTTGAGAAGGTCAGCATGGCCTTGGAATAAGGTAAAACAGTGCCTGCTTGGTGTCTCGACCTGGCCAAGCCGTTCGATACAGAACCCCAATCGGGCATTGTTGACCAGCTCTCTGAGCTAGGCATAAATCTCTACATAACTTGCTAGATTGCCAGCTGGCTGACGGACAGGACCCAAGAAATCAGGATCATTGAAACCAAGTCACCAGTGGAGTACCGTAGGGCTTTGTGCGTGCTGGGCTCACTTCTGTTTGGCACCCACTTCTCAGAAGTCAAAGCTAAAGTTCAAGACATCTGGCTCCCCTAGTTCAAAGATGACTGTAAATTGGGGGAACCTGTAATATGTACTAAACACAACATCTCGCAAGAAGTTGCAACAGGCAATGAACACTTAGCTAGGACAGTAAGGTAAATTATTCGATCCTCGCCCAACTTGGTTATGACCTGCATGTCCAAGGAAGTTATAGTACCACTCTACTCGGCCCTCATCAGACTTGTTGAATAGAATGCCCCCTTTGGCGTGTATCTAACCAGACACTTGCAAGAGTTGGAAGACCTACAAAGGTTTCTCACCTGGAGAATTCAAAGCATGATTACTTTGTCCTACAACAATTACACAAGGCTCTCTCTCTATTCTGACTCCTACAGGCTGCTGAGGCGGAATGTTTGCCTGGCTTACAGGGCTTCCTCCGATCCACCCCTGATGGACCTGTTGCACGTGCACAGAAAAACACTAGATGCGGGGAAATGACCCTCAAGTGGGACATAAATAGAAAATGCTGGAGAGGGGGGAGTGTGCGTGTCCCAAAGGCCCATTCCATTATAGAATGGGCTCCCCATCCATGCAAAATAGAGTACATCCATGACCCTATTCTAACAAACGTTTGATAACTGGATGGGAAATCTGACAGTTACCAGCTGTTCTGGCCCCATGTCCCTTATTGACAGGTCATCCATAAGGAAAGTAGTATTCTAGCTAACACCCCACTTGAAATCCTTAGTTACCTGCTTACTAACATGCCTCCCCCACATAAACAGCCATGATACTTGGTACTAAAATGGTTTGGGGTGCATTGCCAGGTGTGTAAGAGCCTAGTGGTTGCTAGCTTGCTACCAAACTATGATCCTACATAAAGTAGAAAAATTATAATATAGTGGATAAGATGCAGCTGAATTGAATAATATTGTGTGACATAGATCAAATAAAAAAAAAAAAAGAATCTGTAAAATGTTAATAGAAACTGTCAAGTAGTAGTTGTTGGGGAAACCTAAATGCAGTAATCCACCAGTTCCGTACTGGCAAAGAATCTTTTGGCCAGTGTCACAAAGTATCCTAGGACACACACAGTGCTAGAGCCTACATAATGACTAGAGCGAGATATTTATGAGAATGATGGTACTTAAGTGTGGCATTGCTTTGCATAGCTGTGGTACTGCTACACTTAACTGTTGAAACTCAAGTTTTCTCTCTCCCTTCTCAGGTGAATGTAACCACTTTGGTATGTCTGACCGTGCCGGATGCTGCAGTTAGTATCTACAGTAATAAAAACAGACGTCTTCATCTCCCACCCTAGCCATGAGGAATGACCATGGCCCTATGGAGCTTTCTAGATAAATGTGAATCTGTTCTGCAGTCCGGAGAACAAATTGACAATGCTTTGTGATCCTTTTATTGACACTTGTGTCCCCGTTGTTCTATTATTAATCTCGGTACATTACTTATAATTGCTTTACAAAACAGTCTGTCCTTTTTGCTTATGCAGAGTACATTACTTATAATTGCATTACAAAACAGTCTGTCCTTTTTGTTTATGCAGATTAATTGCTCTTCAAATCAGTCTGCATTCTGTGTCCATGCTGCTTATACATGACACAGGAAAATAATTGTACAGCGACATTATACCAGTGTGGTTTGACTTACAAATGTAACAGAAACTGCTGCATAATAACTCTTAAGTTGTGCAAGGGTACATCATATGAGAACATTGTGACAGTTACATTGTTCCCCTTTACTACAAATAAAGGAACTGTATTTTTAAATAAAGTAAAACAAAAAAAAAAACACAAAGAAATGGCAATTGGTAAAATAGTCTTCACTAGCACAACCTAATTATTTTGCAAGACATTTTTTAATACTATAGGAATTTTTTTTTTGCTTGTGATAGTAACACAATGAGTTTATCGCTTTGAAAGACAGACTTCACTCTTCTCCCTGCCTGAAAGTGAGCCAAGCATCTAGGCAGCTCACAGGATAATATGGTGCCATGAGCAGCCATATGGGTTGGTTGTGACTTCAGTAGAATGATTGCCGATTAGATAGATTCCACATTTAGGGATAAGTTGTGTGCACTATATGCTAAACACTCTCCCTAACCAGGTAGGTCTGCAATCAAAAATGCCAAACTGTGCCAGAAACCCTTTTTACTATTGTTATGACTTTTCACATAATGTGACCGTCCTCCTACTGGCACACCAAGTGGCCAGATGCATGATATACTCCAATCCAGCCCCAGCCATTCCAGTGCCCTGCCCACAACCCTGCTTTTAACATACTAAAATGTATTTTGGAAAACTGCCACAAATTTAGCAAACAGTTGCTACAGTTTGTACCCTGCCTGCACAACTGCGACAGTGTAGACCACACAAGGATTGGACTGGTACATAGCTGAGGTTTGAGTGCAATGCAATACTGGCTTTTAAAATGTGATATTACCTTAAAGAACACTGCAGTCAGATGATTGCACCTTGCCATACTAATCTAGTGAAGTGTTTTTTTTAAAGCAATATCTTTAGCTATGCCTTTTTGCAGTTAGGCACCCTCGGTCGTATTCTTTCCAACCTTATTGGAAAGTCAAACTACGCCTATGAATGCAGCAACAGGTTGCTACATTTTATATCTGTATAGAGCGCTTCAGCACAAGCTGCCACAATGAGTGTAGACCACACACTGACTGGACCGGTATATCACTGAGGTTTGAACGCAAATGCAATACTGGCTTTTAAAAGTCTGTATTATGGTACAGAACACTGATCAGCTGATATCTACCGCAGGGTGTAAACCTACTGAAGTCTGTACTTTTAATCAATAGGTTTAGTTATGCCTGTTTGCAGCTAGGCAGCCCAAGGCATACAAGTATTTCATCCTTCGTGGAAAGTAAAATTACACCCACAAATGTAGCAAACAGTTGCTACAGTTTAGTCCTGCCTGCACAGTGCACTTCAGCTCTCGGGTTTTAGTTTAAAAAAAAATGTAGCAAACTGTTACAATGCAGCAAACTGTAGACCACACCCAGAACAGTACTGATTACAGGTAAGAACACTGGTGATCTCCAGCATTTCTCTTTTGCATTGTGTGAAGGTAGTTACCGTAACGGATCAGTATGTGCATTGAACCTGGTGAGGAAATTTAATCTGGCAAAATGCTTCCTTCTCTGAAGTGATTGGAACCAAAACAGGGTTGTTTGTTTTCCCAAGGGAATGAAAACATTCCTGGGAGAGGTTGGGTAGGGTCATATTTAAAGAGCAGAGGGCAGGGAAGGGGTGTGTATGATGTCACACTGAGGGTGGTGCTACCTAGCAGGATGCTCCTTGTGCTATCTAGCAGGTTGCTCCTGAAGTAGAAACAGTGAAATTCGAAAAAAAAACTAAGGGGAAAGGTGCAGGAAGAGTGACACTGGTGCACCTTGTTGTAAAAAGTATGCATAGGTGGAAAAAGTGTTCTGGAAGTTGCATCTTTGACACTCTCATTTAAAAACAGATTTCATGAACACGGTAGTTGACTGGAAGTCCTGTTTTAATCATGTATATTTTAACTGGCTTAGCTCTGCTAGGGAAAGCTCATTTTCATATGGGACTCAGCTGAAACACAATTTTATACAAGTTTGCAGTATTCAGAATCCACAATCAAAATGGCACATAAATCATGAGCTCTAACAGTCTTAAAAAAAATGCCCAATTAAAATGTTTTTTCTCTGCGTTTTCCTCTTTTCTGACAGTTAATCGTCCCCAGGCTGAACTTGTGCATGGTGGACCCATAGTGATAGGGAGATCTCCCACATGGGGGATCCCCAGGCTGTCATCATTGGCCTCGCCAGCATCCTGGAAACTGACTGCATTTATTTTAAGGCCCTAGTCACCTCCTGTTGGTGATTAATGTTGGAATTTGTTACCCAAAAAGAAGATGTTCTTCGTCTTCCATTGCTGCAGTCCTGACTATTGGGTATAGTCCGCGTCCAGTCGGCCCGAATACCAGAGTATAAGGCTGACGTCGGTCAGGGTGCATTAGACTGACGTCAGTACGTCAGGGTACTAATGCGCATGACCGACGCCATATCCTCAGTCTTTTTTGCCGCATGGTCCGATGCAGAAGCAATTTTGCGAGTGCAGGTTGGCGTACTGAAATATTTCGAACCGGAGTTTCAGACCAAACAGAGTTGGCTAAGTACCCGTTGGGAACATTTTGGTTTTTTCTTGCCTCAGTATTTTACCGGATGTCAGAAAAAGTGAATAACTGTATTTCTTGTGGGAAACAGATACCTCATAGGGATTATCATACCTTGTGTATACCTTGTTTAGGGCCTGAGCACGACGTTGTTGGTTGCCGCTCTTGTGCTAGGTTTAACAAACGCACTATTAAGAGGAGGTTAGACTGTGCCAGGTTAGTGTTTGGGAAGCGTTGCAATTATAAAATGCCGTCGGATGTTCCGACGCCCGCTTCCTCCAAGAAGCGCAAGGATAAAACAGTGAAGCCTAGGGTTGAGGAACCGGCAGTCCCGGACGTCGGTTCTTTAGAAGGCTCAGTGGAGCCGGAGGTTTTGCCAGGAGTTTCCATGGAGTCCCAGGCAGAACCTATACTCTTACAGGATGTGCCTTCTCAGGAGGTAGGCCAGGCTGAGGGGGCTTCTCAGGTGACTGTTCTTCCCTCTCTTCCCAAGGTAGTTAGAGCTTCTCCTTCTGTTGCCAAAACTTCTTTAAGAGGTAGGCCTAGTTCAGCTTCAGTGGGGCGTTCTCCTAGCATTTCGGGTTCTGTACCTAAGAAACATATGCTTAAAATGGCAGAAGATTTGATTACTATGATTAGGGGTTCTATGCCCCCGCCTGATAAGAGGCCTAGGGTGGAACCGGAGTTTGATAGTTTTGAACAGTGTTCAGAGGCTTCAGAATCTTCTGTGGAAGATATGCAGGAGTATCCCACTTATTCTGATTCTGATGTGGATGATTCCACTCCTACAGCTTCTCCGCCTGAGGATTTCTCATTTTCAGAGACTTTGCATTCCATGAGGGAGCACTTTAAATGGGAAGGCCAGGATTACTCTGACTCCAGGAAAAGGCTTAGGGAGTTCTTGTTTTACCCCAGCATAGGCCTTTAGCTGTTCCTCCTGTGTTGAATGTGGTGGAAGATGTTTTGCAGAGGCTTCCCTGAACCCTGATTCTTTGCCTCCTGCTCCTGTTAAGCCTGATAGGTATTATAGGGTGCCCGAAGCTCATAAATATTTGTTTAAGAGTCCTAGGGCGGACCCAGAAACTATTTCTCAAGGGCCTAAGGGTGTAAAGGCTTCTGTGGTTAAAAATCCTGTTCCCACTGATAAAGAGGCAAGGGCTTTGGATAGGTGGGGAAAGAAAGTGTATACTTCTTCCACTCTAGCCATGAGAGCTTTGAATTGTCAGTTTCACATGCTAAAATATCAGAATTATCTCCTTTCACAATTGAAATCTAAGGTGGATGCTTTGGCGGAAGGTATTGAGTGTAAAGAGTTGCTGGATTTGGTTCATGTGTCTGAACAAGTGGGTAAGCATTCTTTGCAATGTGGTTTTGATGCTGTACAGGCCTCCTCGAGGGTGGCTGCTACCAGTTCTGTTCTTCGCAGGCATGCCTGGTTGAAGGATCAGAATTTAGCTGAGCATGTTAAGACAAGGATTTTGGATGCTCCTTTACAGTCTGATGTGTTGTTTGGATCACCTGTGGAAGCAGTTTTAAAGAAAATGGAGGACAAAGCTAAGTCTATGCAAACTGTTAAAGATTTTTGCAGGTGCAGCCACCAAGTTTAGTAGAAATTGGCCTGCTAAGGGATGGACATATCCTGCTTATGATTCTCAGTCTAGGGGTAGGTCTAGGCGTGGTAGGGGCAGGGCTCAAGGTTCTTTTAGGCCTAGAACAGGGAGTTCACCTGCTCAGACTTCTGGTGAGGGCAGGGGTCAGTCCTTTCATAAACAGACCCAATGACCTGTCTTTTCAGCTGCCAACAGATTCACGTTTGGCAGCTCCTTTAGGAGGAAGACTGTCTCTTTTCAAAGAAAATTGGGATTTAATTACTCAAGACAAATGGGTGTTGGATATCATTCACCACGGTTACAGATTTTATTTCCATACAATGCCCCTTTCAAAGGCATGCCAGACGTTCCTCCTCCACAAAGAAAAGAGGCTCACAAGCAAGTTTCTCAGTTACTTCACATAGGGGCCATTCAGCCAGTCCCTGTATCAGAAAGGGGCCTAGGATTTTATTCCCGCCTGTTCCTTGTACCAAAGAAGGGAAACACGTGGAGACCAATTTTGGATTTATCTATCCTCAACACTTATCTGGACATTCCCAAGTTCAAGATGTTGACGTTACAACAGCTTTTACCTCTGCTGGGCAAAAATCACTGGATGGTAACTTTAGATCTCAAAGAAGCTTACCTTCATGTGCCTATAAGGCTAAGTTGCAGGAAGTATCTGCGGTTTCGAGCTGGAAATTCTCATTATCAGTTCTCTGCATTGCCCTTTGGCTTATCTACTGCCCAGAGTATTCACAAAGGTTCTGGCTCCAGTGCTAGCTTATTTCAGGCTTCAAGGACTTCAAATCTATCCTTACTTGGGCGACTGCCTGGTTCTGGCTCAAGAAAAGAAGTTCTTCTACAGCACCTGGAATATGTTATCGCAGTGCTAAGATGCCTAGGGTATTCTGTGAACGAAATAAAGTCCAGTCTAGTACCCTCTCAAGACATGTGCTTTCTGGGTGTGAGACTGAATACAGCAGCCCAGATGGCCTTTTAACCCCGGACAAACAAAAGAGTCTGTCACTTTACTTCCATCAACTATCTCATCAGTCCGTGCTGACTGCAAGGACAGTCCTTCAAGCATTAGGGTTCATGGCATCTTGTATTCTGGTGCTTCCCAATGCCAAACTGCATATGAGGAAGTTACAATGGTATCTCAAAATGTATGGACACAGCACTGCCAGGATTTGGACACTGTCATTCAAATAATACCTTGCCTTCAAAAGAATTCTTGTGGTGGGCTCAGGAATGTCACCTAAACAAGGGACTCTCTGTGACCCGGCCAGAGGCAAGTCAGATCTTAACGACAGATGCCTCGGACATTGCTTGGGAGCTCATCTAAATGGAAAGTGGATACAAGACAAGTGGCCTGCCAGACTACAGCATCTACATATCAACATGAAAGAGATGTTAGCAGTCCAGTTTGCATTAATGGCTTTCAAGGAGTTACTTCTTCCAGGGCAGGTGTTGATTCTAACAGACAACACAACTGTCATGTGGTACATCAACAAGCAAGGGGGAACACATTCTTATCCTCTATGCAGGCAAGCAATGATTTTATGGGAGACTGCGCTAAGCCTGCAACTAACTCTTCAGGCAAGGTTTCTGCCAGGAGCACAGAACTCCTTAGCAGATGTGTTAAGCAGACAAATCATGGATCCCCACGAGTGGAAACTGGATCTTCATGTATTTCAGAAACTGACAGTGTCATGGGGAACTCCAGACATAGATCTGTTCGCTTCTCCACTAAACCACCAGCTGCCAAAGTATTGCACAAAGGGGTTTCATCACACAGCTTGGAAAGTGGATGCTCTGTCTTTCAGTTGGAAAAACCTTCATGTGTATGCCTTTCCACCTCTACCTCTTCTTCCAAAGGTACTGTTAAAGGTCAGACAAGACAGGCCAAGGATGATTTTGATAGCTCCAGACTGGCCTCGCCAACACTGGTACCCTCTACTCAGAGTCTGGTAAAGAAGCCTCCATGGCCTTTACCTCTGATTCCTCATCTGTTATCTCAGAAGGACGGTCATTTGCTCAATGTCAAGCTACACTCTCTTCATCTAACAGCTTGGCATATTCTGTGTTGAAACACAGCAGGTCTCAACTTCCTCAACAAGTTTTAAATGTGATTATGGAAGCTAGAAGACCTAGTACAAGGAAAGTGTATGCAGAAAATGGAAGAGATTTTTATTTTGGAGTACAGCAAAGAATTTGGAGATTTCTGAGCCTAATTTGAGTGTGGCTCTTCAATATCTTACTGAATTATTGGACAAAGGTTTGTCCTTCTCTTCCATAAAGATTCATGCTGCAGCAATTTCAGCTCACTATGATTGTGACCCACCTTTGTTTTCGCATCCTTTGTTCAAGCAGTTTCTTAGAGGGCAAAGAATATAAGACCCCACGTAGAGCTCCTACTCCTGCTTGGGATCTCAATTTTGTGTTGGAAAACTTACTCTACAACCTTTTGAGCCTGCAGCTACTGCTGAATTGAAATACTTGTCATGGAAGACTGCTTTTCTGTTGGCCATTACTTCTGCGAGAAGGGTGTCTGAGTTGCAGGCCCTTATGGCAGTAGAGCCCTTTTTGATTTTCCATAAGGATAGGGTATCATTACGTACTAATCCTTCTTTTATGCCTAAGGTGGTTTCTAGTGTGGCTTTAAACCAAACTATTCATTTGCCTACGTTTTTGCAGACCCTCAAAATAAAGGGAAAAGATTTTGCACACTTTAGATGTACACAGGCAATTGCGTTATTATTTAAGCAGGACTAAGGATTTTAGGCAGTCTCAGCAGTTGTTTGTCTCTTTTGCTTTGAGTTCTCAGGGCAAGCCTGTGTCAAAACAAACTATTTCTAGGTGGATTGGCTTTTGCATTGCATTTTGTTATTCCCATCATGGCAAGGAGATTCCAGCTGGGATTAGGCCTCATTCCACCAGGGCTACTGCCACTTCAACAGCATTTCTAAGGGGGGTGGCAACTAAGGATATTTTGGAAGCAGCTACTTGGAGTTCAGTGCATACTTTCTCTAAGCATTATCACCTTCCTATCTACTCTAAGTCTAGGGCTGGTTTTGCCACAGCTGTTTTGCAAGGCATGTTGTCAGCTCCTACTTCTTTGTAATTTGCCAGCCTCCCTTACCTCTGCTTTGGGATTCTACCCAATAGTCAGGACTGCAGCAATGGAAGACGAAGAACATAGTACAGTTTTGTACCTACCATAAATGTAGATGTTCGAGGATTCCATTGCTGCAGTCCAATTACCTCCCTCCTTCCGCTCTGTATTTAGGGGTGGCTGTGTAGGTGAGTTTACATGCTCATATTTCTGTATATATTGTTGTATATATTGTACATGTTTTGGTGCAGGTTTTTTGGGACTTGTTTTTTGTAGGGTCTTCTGACATCTGGGGCAAGAAAAGACTGAGGATATGACGTCGGTCATGCGCATTAGTACCCTGACGCATTGGCGCCAGTCAGTCTAATGCGCCCTGACCGACGTCAGCCTTATACTCTGGTATTCGGGCCGACTGGACGCGGACTATACCCAATAGTCAGGACTGCAGCAATGGAATCCTCGAACATCTACATTTATGGTAGGTACAAAACTGTACTTTCCTTGCCAAAGTGAACGAAAGCGCTTAAACTGATTGTGTTTTGGGATGCAATTCTGGTTTGTGATTCCGGAGTAGCGTTTATTTCTTTTTGTTTTCTAGTACGCTGCTAGTCCATTGTTTTGTTTTTAAGGAAATTGTTACACAGGAAGCACCACTTATGCCCCACTATGTGTGCATGTATTCCTCTTCATGCACAGACAAGGTTACTCTCTCAATGTTGGATGACTATACTGTCTTCCCTGTTCAGACCTGCTTCTGCTCACTAGAAGAGGTTGTCATGTTTGGAGTAATGAGTGTGGCTGGCTGAAGAGCATTGACCTTCCAAATCTATTCTCCCTTGCCATGCCATCATGCTTATGAGCCACTGTTTGAACTGGGGTCATTTTAGCATGTAACCAGGGCATTAAGCCATTTTTTCAGTGCAGGCATAGCTTCCTAATAAAGTATTGTAGCATAAATTAACAATCTGTGTTAGTATAAATCGATTGATTGCAGAGAAACTAGGTAGTGTCAAAAGTGAATCTTGTCTAGATGGAGCAAAGAAGGGAGAAATTATATGTGGATATCAACACCCTGATTTGGACTCGATAGCTCATTCAGGGTGATAAAATTTGGAAATTTAAATTTATCAGATTTAAACAGAGATATAGGCGTTATTGCTGTAATTTCTAATGGAAGCTTATTGCAGACATTTTGAAGAAAAATTCTTCGTGTTCTAGCTCCAAAATGTTTTGCTTACTTGGTTTTCAGACCTTTGTCTCTATTTGACCTGCAACAGATGGGTGGATTTTTGAGCATGTGCCATGTTTTCTTGTGTAGCAGTTTGTAGAACACTATTATGGGATTTTGAAAAGCAGGCACACGACTAATGGATTTTGAAAAAGTAGTTGGCCAGGACAACTGTTGTGTACTGTGCGGTAGTTGCTAGGTATGGGTAAGCCATTTGCAGATTTAACTGTTTTGTTGCATGTTTCATTTAATTTAACTTGGTGTACTTTGTTAGATGACTATTTATTTATTTATTTATTTTTTGTTTGATTGACATTTGTTAAGCAGGTTAGTCCAGCTGAGCCAGGGGCCCATTTTCAGTGGAGACCTGAGGAGAAAAGTTTTAGAAAATTAACAATTACAACCGTTACATTCTTCTCACCATGTAGGTTACAGATCCAACCTCTGATCCGACTCTACTGCATATCACAGAGTTGTAGATACAATACTTGAGCTCCTCCCTCTACCTGTAATGCCCCAGCTATCCTACAATACCTCCGATCTCATTTGCCGCCATCTTGCACAAAAACTGATCCTCTCTCATGAGCTTATTTGTGTTTTGCGTATTTTAGTAGTTTTTGTTTCCGTAAACTTTTATATTCTGTATTTTCCTGCTATCTTCCCCCTCTACGTTTAACAAGTTTATCTGGTTTTGTTGAGTCTTTCTATCAAGCCATCATTTCTACCTTTTTGGTAGTCTCATTACGTACTTTTGCTCTTTCTTTCCTATCCTTTATAAAGTACTTTTCTAACAGTTGCTGATAACTTAGTGCTATAGTACCCATTGTTGGTAGCTTTAAAACTTGTATGCTGTTACTTTTTTCTTTAAAGTGTTTGTTTTTTTTCTTTGTTTTGGTTTGTATCTTTTCTCTGCCTCCATGTTAGGAAAACCCACAGGTTTTAAAAAGTGCTCTTATGGGCATAAAATCCCAAATTCAGAAGCCCACAGGGAGGTGGGAGAATTGTTTTGGGGCTGGTCATCTGGACACTAGTTACAATATTTGTTCAACCTTTAATCCCAGGACCTTAGTGTATCAATGCAACAAGCTCATTTTGAGAGGACTTCTACCCTCTCCTACTTCAGGGGCTCAAACCTCTCTCTAAACACAGCAAATCAGCTCCCCTGGTGCATAGGAAGTGCTCCATCTGAAGTCCCTCAGGTTGTCTTCGGAGCCTCCTTCAAAACCTAGAAAGACTTTGGATCCAAAAGTCTGGACCATCGGACCAGACGCCTTCGGATCCTAGACTATCTACTGCAGTCATGACAGTAAGTCCGACTGCTGTACTCTCTGATCCTAGAGTCTCAAATCCTAAATAGGGTTCTGTCTGTAGGAATACTACACTGGAGTATTCTGTAAGCCCATTTCTCCTATATTGCCTCTGAGGTTGCTTTAGACACCCAAGAAGTACTCTCTAGGTCTCCTTCCACTACCTGCCCTAGGTTATCCTGGAACTTTTTGGAAGTGGACGTGGATAGGATGATACGAAAGATGTTCTTCATCTCACATTGCTGTAGTCCTTACACTTGGGTAGTCTGCTGTCCTCGGTCGGCCCGAATATCAAAGTATAAGGCTGACGTCGGTCAAGGCGCATTAGACTGACATCAGGACGTCAGGGTACAAATGCGCATGACCGACGTCATATCCTCAGTCTTTTTTGCCGCATGGTCCGATGCAGAAGCATCGTTGCAAGTGCCGTTAAGCTCTGAAATTTTTCAATTCGAGTTTCAGACCGAGTCAAAGTTGGTAAGTACCCGTTGGGAATATTTTAGTTTTTCTTGCCTCAGTGGTTTACGGATGTCAGAAAAGTGAATAACTGTATTTCTTGTGGAAACAGATACCGCGCATAGAGATTATCATACTTTGTGTATTCCTTGTTTAGGCCTGAGCACGACATTGTTGGTGTCGCTTTGTGCTAGATTCAATAAAGCGCCCTATTAAGAGGAGGTTAGATTGTCCCAGGTTAGTCTTCGGGAAGCGGTGCAACCATAATACGCCGTCGGATGCTCCGACGCCCGCTCTTCGAAGAAGCGCCAAGGACAAAGCAGCTAAGCCTAGGCAAGAGAAGAGCCGTCCGCATCGGACGCCGGTTCTTGGAGGTGTCGGTGGAGCCGGGGTTCGCGGAGGTTTCTCTGGAGTCCCAGGGGAGACTTTGTTATTGCAGGATGTGGCCTCTCAGGAGGCAGGTCAGGCTGAAGGGCTTCTCAGGTTACTTTACTCCCCTCTCTTCCTAGCGTGGTTAGACCCTCTCCTTACGGTTCCAAGGTTTCTCCCTGAGCGAGGTCAGGTTTAACTTCAGTTGGTGTCACCCTAGTTCTTCAGGTTCTGTGCCCAAGAAGCATATGCTTAAAATGGCAGAAGATTTGATTACTTTGATTAGAGGTTCTTTGCCCCTCCTGATAAGAGACCTAGGGTGGAACCTGAGTTAGGGAGTTTTGAGCAGGCTACGGATGTGTCTGAGTCTTCGGCTGAAGACTTGCAGGAGTATTCTCCTTATTCTCCTTATTCTGATTCTGATGTGGATGATTCTACGCCTTCTGCTTCTCCTCCTGAGGATTTTTCTTTTTCAGAGACTCTTCATTCCATGATGAGGGAGCATTTTTAAGTGGGAAGGTCAGGACTTCTCTGATTCCAGGAAAAGGCTTAGGGAATTTTTGTTTTTACCCCAGCATAGGCCTTTGGCTATACCTCCTGTTCTGGATGTTGTGGAAGATGTGTTTGCAGAGGCTTCTCTTAATCCTGATTCTTTGCCTCCTGCTCCTGTTAAACCGGATAGGTATTACAGGGTGCCTGAAGCTCATAAGTATCTTTTTAAGAGTCCTAGGGCGGACCCAGTTAGTCAGGGGCCTAAGGGTGTTAAGGCTTCTGTTAAAAATCCGGTTCCTCCAGATAAAGAGGCCAGGGCTTTGGATAGATGGGGAAAGAAAGTCTATACTACTTCCACCCTAGCTATGAGGGCTTTGAATTGCCAGTTTCACATGTTGAAATACCAAAACTATCTACTTTCTCAATTGAAATCTAAGGTAGATGCTCTGGCGGAAGGTATTGAGTGTAAAGAGTTACAAGATTTAGTACATGTTTCTGAACAGGTGGGTAAGCATTCTTTGCAATGTGGTTTTGATGCTGTACAGGCCTCGTCTAGGTAGCTGCCACTGGGTCAGTTCTTCAGCACGCCTGGCTGAGGATCAGAATTTATCTGACCATGTTAAGACAAAGGATTTTAGATGCTCCTTTACAATCTGATGTGTTGTTTGGTTCACCTGTTGAGGCAGTCTTAAAGAAAATGGAAGACAAAGCTAAGTCTATGCAGACTGTTAAAGATTTTTTGCAGGTTCAGCCTCCAAGTTTAGTAGAAATTGGCCTACCAAGGGGTGGGCGTATCCTTCTTATGATTCCCAGTCTAGGGGTAGATCTAGACGTGGTAGGGGCAGAGCTCAGGGCTCTTTCAGGCCTAGAACAGGGAGTTCACCTGCACAGTCTTCGGGTGAGGGCAGGGGTCAGTCCTTTCGTAAACAGACCCAATGACCTACCTTTTCAGCTGCCAGAGCCTTCTCGTCTGGCAGCACCTTTGGGAGGAAGGTTGGCACTTTTCAAGGAAAATTGGAGTTTAATTACCCAAGACAGATGGGTATTGGATATCATACACCAAGGTTACAGGTTTTATTTCCATACCTTGCCTCCTTTCAAAGGCATGCCAGACGTTCCTCCTCAGCAAAGAATAGAGGCTCAGAAACAAATTGCTCTGTTACTTCAAATAGGGGCCATACAGCCGGTCCCTATGCCAGAAATGGGCCTAGGATTCTATTCTCGCCTGTTCCTAGTACCAAAGAAGGGAACGTGGAGACCAATTTTGGATTTATCTACCCTCAACACTTATCTGGACATTCCCAAGTTCAAAATGTTGACGTTACAACAGCTTTTACCTCTGCTGGGCAAAGATCACTGGATGGTAACTTTGGATCTCAAGGAGGCTTACCTTCATGTTCCTATCAGACTGAGTTGCAGAAAGTATCTGCGTTTTCGGGCTGGGACTTCTCATTATCAGTTCTGTGCATTGCCCTTTGGCTTATCTACTACCAGAGTGTTCCACGAAAGTTCTGGCTCCAGTGATAGCTTTCTTCAGGCTAAAAGGAATACAGATCTATCCTTATTTGGACGATTGCCTGATTCTGGCTCAAGGAAGGGCGAACTTCTTCATCATTTTGGAATATGTGATAGCAGTGCTAAGATGCCTGGGGTATTCTGTGAACGAAATAAAGTCCAGTCTAGTACCCTCTCAGAACATGTGCTTTCTGGGTGTAAGACTGAATACAGCATCCCAGATGGCCTTTTTGACCCCGGACAAACAAAAGAATCTTTCCCTTTACTTTCATCACTTGTCTCATCAGTCCAGGCTGACTGCAAGGACAGTCCTTCAAGCCTTGGGGTTCATGGCATCTTGTATTCTGGTGCTTCCCAATGCCAAACTGCATATGAGGAAGCTACAATGGTATCTCAAGAACGTATGGACACAGCACTGCCAGGATCTGGACACTGTCATTCAAATAATACCTTGCATTCAAAAGGAATTTTTGTGGTGGGCTCAGGAATGTCACCTAAACAAGGGACTCTCTGTGACCCGGCCAGAGGAGAGTCAGATTCTAACGACAGATGCCTCAGACAAAGCTTGGGAGCTCATCTAAATGGAAAGTGGATACAAGACAAGTGGCCTGCCAGACTACAGCATCTACATATCAACTTGAAGGAGATGTTAGCAGTCCAGTTTGCATTAATAGCTTTCAAGGATTTACTTCTTCCAGGGCAGGTGTTGATTCTAACAGACAACACAACTGTCATGTGGTACATCAACAAGCAAGGGGAACACATTCTTATCCTCTATGCAGGCAAGCAATGGTCTTGTGGGAGACTGCTCTCAGTTTACAGCTACATCTTCAGGCAAGGTTTCTGCCGGGCACAGAACTCCTTAGCAGATGTGTTGAGCAGGCGAATTATGGATCCCCACGAGTGGAAATTGGATCCTCATGTATTTCAGAAATTGACAGTGTCATGGGAACTCAGACATAGATCTGTTCGCTTCTCCACTAAACCACCAGCTGCCAAAGTTTTGCCAGAAAAGGTTTCATCCCACAGCTTGTAAAGTGGATGCTCTTTCTTTCAATTGGAGCAATCTTCATGTGTATGCCTTTCCACCTCTGCCTCTTCTCCCAAAGGTACTTCTAAAGGTCAGACAGGACAAGCCAAAGATGATTTTAATAGCTCCAGATTGGCCTCGACAGCACTGGTACCCATTACTAAGAAGTCTGGTACGGAAGCCTCCATGGCCTTTGCCTTCGATTCCACACCTGTTGTCTCAGGAGGACAGTCATTTACTCAATGTCAAGCTTCACTCTCTTCACCTAACAGCCTGGCATATTCTGTTTGAACCATAGAGTCTCAACTTCCACAGCAAGTTTTGAATGTTATTTTGGAAGCTAGAAGGCCTAGTACAAGGAAAGTGTCACAGATAAATGGAAGAGATTTTTATTTTGGAGTGCAGCAAAGGATTTTGATGTTTCTGAGCCTAATTTAAGTATGGCTCTTCAATATCTTACTGAGTTACTGGACAAAGGTTTGTCCTTCTCTTCTATTAAGGTTCATGCTGCAGCAATTTCGGCTCACTATGATTGTGACCCACCATTGTTTTCTCATCCTTTGTTCAAGCAATTTCTTAGAGGGGCAAAGAATATAAGACCCCCGCGTAGAGCTCCTACTCCTGCTTGGGATCTCAATTTTGTGTTGGAGAAACTCACTCTACAACCTTTTGAGCCTGCGGCTACTACCGAGTTGAAATATTTATCATGGAAGACTGCTTTTTGTTGGCCATTACCTCTGCAAGAAGGGTTTCTGAATTGCAGGCCCTTATAGCGGTTGAGCCTTTCTTAATTTTCCATAAGGATAGGGTATCTTCACGGACTAATCCTTCCTTTATTTATGCCTAAAAGTGGTTTCTAGTGTGGCTTTAAACCAAACTATTCATTTGCCTACTTTTTATGCAAATCCCCAAAATAAAGGGAAAGATTTTGCACTTTACATGTACACAGGCAGCTGCACTATTATTTGAGCAGAACTAAAAGGTTCAGGCAGTCTCAGCAGTTATTTGTTTCTTTTGCTTTGAGTTCTCAGGGCAAGCCTGTGTCAAAACAAACTATTTCTAAGTGGATTGGGTTTGCATTGCTTTCTGTTATTCCCATCATGGTAAGGAGATTCCAGCTGGGATTAGGCCTCATTCACTAGGGCTACTGCCACTTGACAGCTTTTTAAGGGGTGGCAACTAAAGATATTTTGGAGGCAGCTACTTGGAGTTCAGTGCATACTTTCTCTAAGCATTATCACCTTCCACTTTACTCTAAATCTAGGGCTGGTTTTGCCACTGCTATTTTACAGGGCATTTTGGCAGCTCCTGCTTCTTTATAGTTTTGCCATCCTCCCTTACCTCTGCTTTGGGATTCTACCCAAGTGTTTGCCACTGCTATTTTACAGATGAGTTTGGTAGTCTGGTTTTGTACTGCTTTGGGATGTAGAGTGTCACCTCTGCTTGCATGTGAGTCAATTCTCAGTCCTTCCCTCTGTATGTACCTAGTTGTGTGGGTTGGGTTGAAAATATTATATGCTATCCTCCCTCCTCCCTCCTAGTGCAAGTCCAAGGGTTGGTTGTTTGTTGTCTTTTGGTGTTGATTGTGTATATTGTGGTCTAAATACATATTGGGCAAAGGTGGGTGGTTGGTTGGTTGTCGGTCATCTTTTGGTTTTCCCCTTTCTTTTTCTGGTGACTGCTGCAATTGGGGTCTTCTGACCTGATTTGATGGGTGGGCCGACCGAGGACAGCGGACTGATGTCCTGATGTCACTGCAATGCGCCCGATCTTGAACATCTACATTGGGCCGACCGAGGACAGCGGACTACCCAAGTGTAAGGACTGCAGCAATGTGGATCTTGAACATCTACATTTATGGTAGGTACAAAACTAAAAGATGTTCTTCATCTCACATTGCTGTAGTCCTTACACTTGGGTAGTCTGGCTGTCCTCGGTCGGCCCGAATATCAAAGTATAAGGCTGGATCGCCGGTCAAGCATTAGACTGACATCAGGACGTCAGGGTACAAATGCGCATGACCGACGCCATATCCTCAGTCTTTTTGCCGCATGGTCCGATGCAGAAGCAGCGTTGCAAATGCCGTTATGCGTTCTGAAATTTTTCATTCGGAGTTTCAGACCGAGTCAAAGTTGGCTAAATGCTGGGGAATATTTTAGTTTTTCTTGCCTCAGTGGTTTAATGGATGTCAGAAAAAGTGAATAACTGTATTTTTAAACAGATACCGCATAGAGATTATCATACTTTGTGTATTCCTTGTTTAGGCCTGAGCACGACATTGTTGGGTGTCGCTTTGTGCTAGATTCAATAGCGCACTATTAAGAGAAGGTTAGATTGTGCCAGGTTAGTCTTCGAAGCGGTGCAATTATAATATGCCGCCGGATGCTCGGCGCCCGCCTTTCCGAAGAAGCGCAAGGACAAGCTAAGCCTAGGCAGAAGAGCGCCCGTATGGACGCCGGTTCTTTGGAGGTGTCGGTGGAGCAGGGGTTCCGGCCGGAGGCTCTCTGGAGTCCCAGGGGAGACTTTGTTATTGCAGGATGTGGCCTCTCAGGAGGCAGGTCAGGCTGAAGGGGCTTCTCAGGTTACTGTACTCCTTCCCCTTCCTAGGGTGGTTAGGCCCTCTCCTTCTGTTTCCAAGGCTTCTCCCAGAGGCAGGCCAGGTTTAGCTTCAGTTGGTGTCACCCCTAGTTCTTCAGGTTCTGTGCCCAAGAAGCATATGCTTAAAATGGCAGAAGATTTGATTACTTTGATTAGGGGTTCTTTGCCCCCTCCTGATAAGAGACCTAGGGTGGAACCTGAGTTGGGGAGTTTGGAGCAGGCTTCAGATGTTTCAGAGTCTTCGGCTGAAGACTTGCAGGAGTATTCTCCTTATTCTGATTCTGATCTGGATGATCTCTCACGCCTTCTGCTTCTCCTCCTGAAGATTTTTCTTTTCAGAGACTCTTCATTCCATGAGGGAGCATTTTAAGTGGGAAGGTCAGGACTTCTCTGATTCCAGGAAAAGGCTTAGGGAATTTTTGTTTTACCCAGCATAGGCCTTTGGCTATACCTCCTGTTCTGGATGTTGTGGAAGATGTGTTTGCAGAGGCTTCTCTTAATCCTGATTCTTTGCCTCCTGCTCCTGTTAAACCGGATAGGTATTACAGGGTGCCTGAAGCTCATAAGTATCTTTTTAAGAGTCCTAGGGCGGACCCAGTTAGTCAGGGGCCTAAGGGTGTTAAGGCTTCTGTTAAAAATCCGGTTCCTCCAGATAAAGAGGCCAGGGCTTTGGATAGATGGGGAAAGAAAGTCTATACTACTTCCACCCTAGCTATGAGGGCTTTGAATTGCCAGTTTCACATGTTGAAATACCAAAACTATCTACTTTCTCAATTGAAATCTAAGGTAGATGCTCTGGCGGAAGGTATTGAGTGTAAAGAGTTACAAGATTTAGTACATGTTTCTGAACAGGTGGGTAAGCATTCTTTGCAATGTGGTTTTGATGCTGTACAGGCCTCGTCTAGGGTAGCTGCCACTGGGTCAGTTCTTCGCAGGCACGCCTGGCTGAGGGATCAGAATTTATCTGACCATGTTAAGACAAAGGATTTTAGATGCTCCTTTACAATCTGATGTGTTGTTTGGTTCACCTGTTGAGGCAGTCTTAAAGAAAATGGAAGACAAGGCTAAGTCTATGCAGACTGTTAAAGATTTTTTGCAGGTTCAGCCTCCGAAGTTTAGTAGAAATTGGCCTACCAAGGGGTGGGCGTGATCCTTCTTATGATTCCCAGTCTAGGGGTAGATCTAGGCGTGGTAGGGGCAGAGCTCAGGGCTCTTTCAGGCCTAGAACAGGGAGTTCACCTGCACAGTCTTGGTGAGGGCAGGGTCAGTCCTTTCGTAAACAGACCCAATGACCTACCTTTTCAGCTGCCAGAGCCTTCTCGTCTGGCAGCACCTTTGGGGGGAAGGTTGGCACTTTTCAAGGAAAATTGGAGTTTAATTACCCAAGACAGATGGGTATTGGATATCATACACCAAGGTTACAGGTTTTATTTCCATACCTTGCCTCCTTTCAAAGGCATGCCAGACGTTCCTCCTCAGCAAAGAATAGAGGCTCAGAAACAAATTGCTCTGTTACTTCAAATAGGGGCCATACAGCCGGTCCCTATGCCAGAAATGGGCCTAGGATTCTATTCTCGCCTGTTCCTAGTACCAAAGAAGGGGAACACGTGGAGACCAATTTTGGATTTATCTACCCTCAACACTTATCTGGACATTCCCAAGTTCAAAATGTTGACGTTACAACAGCTTTTACCTCTGCTGGGCAAAGATCACTGGATGGTAACTTTGGATCTCAAGGAGGCTTACCTTCATGTTCCTATCAGACTGAGTTGCAGAAAGTATCTGCTGGCTGGGACTTCTCATTATCAGTTCTGTGCATTGCCCTTTGGCTTATCTACTGCCCAGAGTGTTCACGAAAGTTCTGGCTCAGTGATAGCTTTCTTCAGGCTAAAAGGAATACAGATCTATCCTTATTTGGACGATTGTCTGATTCTAGCTCAAGGAAGGGACGAACTTCTTCATCATTTGGAATATGTGATAGCAGTGCTAAGATGCCTGGGGTATTCTCAGAGCAGAAATAAAAGTCCAGTCTAGTACCCTCTCAGAACATGTGCTTTCTGGGTGTAAGACTGAATACAGCATCCCAGATGGCCTTTTGACTCCGGACAAACAAAAGAATCTTTCCCTTTACTTTCATCACTTGTCTCATCAGTCCAGGCTGACTGCAAGGACAGTCCTTCAAGCCTTGGGGTTCATGGCATCTTGTATTCTGGTGCTTCCCAATGCCAAACTGCATATGAGGAAGCTACAATGGTATCTCAAGAACGTATGGACACAGCACTGCCAGGATCTGGACACTGTCATTCAAATAATACCTTGCATTCAAAAGGAATTTTGTGGTGGGCTCAGGAATGTCACCTAAACAAGGGACTCTCTGTGACCCGCCAGAGGAGAGTCAGATTCTAACGACAGATGCCTCAGACAAAGCTTGGGGAGCTCATCTAAATGGAAAGTGGATACAAGACAAGTGGCCTGCCAGACTACAGCATCTACATATCAACTTGAAGGAGATGTTAGCAGTCCAGTTTGCATTAATAGCTTTCAAGGATTTACTTCTTCCAGGCAGGTGTTGATTCTAACAGACAACACAACTGTCATGTGGTACATCAACAAGCAAGGGGAACACATTCTTATCCTCTATGCAGGCAAGCAATGATTTTGTGGGAGACTGCTCTCAGTTTACAGCTACATCTTCAGGCAAGGTTTCTGCGGGAGCACAGAACTCCTTAGCAGATGTGTTGAGCAGGCAGATTATGGATCCCCTCGAGTGGAAATTGGATCCTCATGTATTTCAGAAATTGACAGTGTCATGGGGAACTCCAGACATAGATCTGTTCGCTTCTCCACTAAACCACCAGCTGCCAAAGTTTTGCACGAAAAGGTTTCATCCCACAGCTTGTAAAGTGGATGCTCTTTCTTTCAATTGGAGCAATCTTCATGTGTATGCCTTTCCACCTCTGCCTCTTCTCCCAAAGGTACTTCTAAAGGTCAGACAGGACAAGCCAAAGATGATTTTAATAGCTCCAGATTGGCCTCGACAGCACTGGTACCCATTACTAAGAAGTCTGGTACGGAAGCCTCCATGGCCTTTGCCTTCGATTCCACACCTGTTGTCTCAGGAGGACAGTCATTTACTCAATGTCAAGCTTCACTCTCTTCACCTAACAGCCTGGCATATTCTGTTTTGAACCATAGAAGGTCTCAACTTCCACAGCAAGTTTTGAATGTTATTTTGGAAGCTAGAAGGCCTAGTACAAGGAAAGTGTACGCAGATAAATGGAAGAGATTTTTATTTTGGAGTGCAGCAAAGGATTTGATGTTTCTGAGCCTAATTTAAGTATGGCTCTTCAATATCTTACTGAGTTACTGGACAAAGGTTTGTCCTTCTCTATTAAGGTTCATGCTGCAGCAATTTGACTCACTATGATTGTGACCCACCATTGTTTTCTCATCCTTTGTTCAAGCAATTTCTTAGAGGGCAAAGAATATAAGACCCCACGTAGAGCTCCTACTCCTGCTTGGGATCTCAATTTTGTGTTGGAGAAACTCACTCTACAACCTTTGAGCCTGCAGCTACTACCGAGTTGAAATATTTATCATGGAAGACTGCTTTTTGTTGGCCATTACCTCTGCAAGAAGGGTTTCTGAATTGCAGGCCCTTATGGCGGTTGAGCCTTTCTTAATTTTCCATAAGGATAGGTATCTTTCACGGACTAATCCTTCCTTTATGCCTAAAGTGGTTTCTAGTGTGGCTTTAAACCAAACTATTCATTTGCCTACTTTTATGCAAATCCCCAAAATAAAGGGAAAAGATTTTGCACACCTTAGATGTACACAGGCAGCTGCGATATTATTTGAGCAGAACTAAAGGGTTCAGGCAGTCTCAGCAGTTATTTGTTTCTTTTGCTTTGAGTTCTCAGGGCAAGCCTGTGTCAAAACAAACTATTTCTAAGTGGATTGGGTTTTGCATTGCTTTCTGTTATTCCCATCATGGTAAGGAGATTCCAGCTGGGATTAGGCCTCATTCCACTAGGGCTACTGCCACTTGACAGCTTTTTAAGGGGTGGCAACTAAAGATATTTTGGAGGCAGCTACTTGGAGTTCAGTGCATACTTTCTCTAAGCATTATCACCTTCCACTTTACTCTAAATCTAGGGCTGGTTTGCCACTGCTATTTTACAGGGCATTTTGGCAGCTCCTGCTTCTTTATAGTTTTGCCATCCTCCCTTACCTCTGCTTTGGGATTCTACCCAAGTGTAAGGACTGCAGCAATGTGAGATGAAGAACATAGTACAGTTTTGTACCTACCATAAATGTAGATGTTCGAAGATCCACATTGCTGCAGTCCAATTTACCCTCCTCCTTCCCTCTGTAGTTAGAGGCGGTTGTGTGGGTTGGGTTGTAAATATTGTGTATATTGTATATATTGTACATATTATTGGTGCAAGGGTGGTTGGTTGGTTGTATGCTGTCTTTTGGTTTTGACCTTTCTTTTTAGGGTCTTCTGACATCTGGGGCAAGAAAAGACTGAGGATATGACGTCGGTCATGCGCATTTGTACCCTGACGTCCTGATGTCAGTCAAATGCGCCTTGACCGACGTCATCCTTATACTTTGATATTCGGGCCGACCGAGGACAGCGGACTACCCAAGTGTAAGGACTGCAGCAATGTGGATCTTCGAACATCTACATTTATGGTAGGTACAAAACTGTACTTTTCTCAGAGTGCAGATGTGGATGGGAGTCTTACCAGCTCCATCCTCTACTGGAATTGGAAGCAAAACAGTGGATGGGTCCCTGTATACAGTCTTAAAATGTGTGAAGAAATCTGAGCTGATGTATTTGCAATAATTTACTGGTGTAAGAAGGCTCTTACAGAAAACTTAGAAAAATTCTCCAGTCACAAGAGACAAATTAGAGGGAGCAAGTACAGACAACACTACAGTAAGAGGTAAATGGCCCAAGGCCATACATCTCTTATGCCCCTGATTTTGCAGAATGTTCAAGGTGTAATCATTTTCAACCTGACCTTCATAAGTCCCCCCCCCCCCCTACAACTTCTGCAGCCAATCTGCCATGTGGTTTCAGAGTCGCAGGATCTGAGATCACTGAGGGGTCCAGTGTCTGATCTAAGGAAAGCTTCTTCCTCCATTTAGATTTCCTTGACCAGTTCTGCTACGATGCTGTCTGATCAGAATTGGTTTCAGAGCTGAAGTGTCAGCATCCCATCCAAGGGAATGGGCTCTGCTCTGATTTTTGTCAGGTCTGTCCTTTCCTCTAAGCCTTGGCCCTTGACAGTTGGGATCCAGTTTTGCCCCAGAGGCACAGATCTGGGGATGCTCTGGGTCTGCCTTCTTTGAGAGTTTTGGCTCCAATGAGGCGGATTGAGGTTTCTCCAGGTCCATCTGCCTTTGAGGTGGTGGAAAGGGCATTTTCTCTCCACAGAAAACTCTCCTGTCATGTTATAGAGCCTACTTTCTTCCCTCAGTTGGGTCCTAACTCTGAGTCGCACAGACCTATTCCACAGGGCCAGAATCCTTGTCCAACAAGTTCTTGTGGAGGAGCTTCCATTCTCTTCCGAGACTTCACCTAAGCATCCCACAGAGGAGGTTCACTGGAAGAGAACATGTAAAAAGGAGACTCATTGATTCCCCTCTGGTGTTTGTCACAGAGGATACCAATTTTGATGGAAAGGGGTCCCTCAGGTCACCACCTAAAGACATCTCCTTTGGAGAGATCATAGAGATCCTGAAACAGAAAGGTGGTTGTCTTCCCAAAACCCCTTGCCAGAAGAATGTGTATTTTTGGAGGCATTTGGTTATGGCCTAGGTCTTGGTTTACCCCCCCCCCCCCGGGTGGATGAACTTGTCGATTTTAGTTGCCCATTGGGCTTGGAAGGAGCTGGATACCATTGAACCTATCTCAAAGAAACCTGAAAAGCTTTTGGCAGCCCTCTCCAGTAGACCGCATTGAAGCAAAGTGGTCCCTGTAGATGCTGTGGTGGTTGTGGCAGCTGCCAGTTAGCTAGCAGAACAGAGCTCTACTCTCCATCCACCTAAAATGGAGTCCATGTCTGCTGAGGACTTCAAAAGAACATCCTCTCAAATGACCAGTCTTTTTTGTCAATATCCAGGGCTTCAATGAGGTTGATCTCTCACACAGCTGAAGTCACCTAATGAGCAGCCAGTTCCGGCATTGCCATAAGGTGACATGACTGGATGCTACTTTGTGACTTCTCTGAACCTTTTAACATGTTTTGCATTAATGCCCCCATTGATGGCACTTCCCTGTTTGGGCCATCAGAGATGCTGACCCAAAATGAGAAAGAGGGAAAGACTATTCCTACAGCAAAGTTTTGTACACCCCCATGAGCCTTCTCTAGGAATTGGAGGTGGTAAGAAGATGCGGTTTTGCAAATCTCTGGGTCCTTTCCAAATTCTACATGGTGACTGTCCCTCCAGAGGCAGAGGGGGACATTTCATTGGCAGACATTGCCCTAGAGGCAGAAGAGATCTGCAAAATCGGGGATTTTGGGATTCTTTCTTGGGCAGGGGTTTTCAGAGCTCCTGAAGTGCTGCTCTGTTGTCCAACTCTAGAGGTAGTCGGTCGGGGGGGTGGGGGGAGTCAATTGCCCTTGCACCCAGACGCCAGGCAAATAGAACACAAGATACTTGGGAGCCAAGCATAATATCCAAAGGTTATTACTTGTATTTTCCCTTCTTCCTCCCAAAGGAAGAAACTTCCCAATGTTCTTCCCACAGGAAGGCAACAGCACAAGAGATTCTGAAGCTGGTAGACAGTGTCCTCCAGATAGTCCCTCCAGACCAGATTCAGAAATTATTCACGCTTTTTAGTGCCAAAGAAAACCGGGGACCTGAGACCTATTCTAGATCTAAACATTTTAAATCGGTTTGTAAAGAAAGCAAAGTTCTGAATGGTCATGAATCCAGTCTGTTTGGCCTTTTCTTCGCACGGATGATTGGATGAGCTCTGTATATCTTCTGGATGTGTGATAACGCATCAAAATGCAGGCAGTTCAGAAGACATATTCTTTTTCGGCTGGGAGATCGTCACTACCAATTTAGAGCCCTGCCTTTTGGACTCACCACAGTCCCCAGGGTGTTTTTACCAAGTGCATGGCAGTGGTGGCAGCTCACTTGAGACTTAAAGGATTCCAGGTATTTCCATATCTAGAGGATTGGATTCTTAACTCCTCATCCAAGCATCTACTCTAACATGCCAGGGACTGTTTGCCCCAAACTTTCAACTCTTTGGGCATAAGTATAAATCATGCCAAGGCAAATATAAACCTAGCACAGAGCCTGGAGTCCATCTGTGTGCATCTAGACACTAAAAAACAAATAGTATACTTGCCTCAGCAGCTTATCTCTGTGATAAGAACTCAAGTTCATTTTCTCCTTACTCATTCAACTCCTCTGGCGAGGTCAGTACTGCAAGCACTAGGTTCCATGGCAGCGGCCACTGTATTACTTTCTTTGGCATGCTTTTTTATGTGGGTTCTGCTATGGACACTAGCTGTGCAATGGTCCATTCTCTACCAACCCCTATTCTATCAAGTCGGGCTCACCCTAATTTGCAGAAGACGCATCAGTTTGGGGGGGTGCAGTCTGATGATCTACATCTAGGCAGACCTTTTGCCCTTCCAGCCTCTATGACCACAGTGACCAGGTGGAGGGCATTGCACGTGGTCCCCAAAGAAGACCAAGTTTCTTATTAACATTCTGGAGATGAGAGCAGTCCTGTTTGCTTTGCAGGCATTTCAGCAAACTAGGAGGAACACTATCTTACCCCCTTTGCAGAGAGGCCATATGTGTGTGGGAATGGGCAGTCTCTTCATACTGCTTTCTAGTTGTGATGCACAATCCAGGGATAACGAACGTGTTGGCGGACAAGCTCAGCAGATACCTTCTAATGCCCCACAAGTGGTCTCTTGATCAGATGATCTGGCATTGGGGCTGACCTTGCTGTGACCTATTTGCCACTCCCCTCATCAAGTGCAGCAGGTACTTTGCTTTGGGCCCCCCACCCTTCCCCAGGAGAGTCAGAGAGATGCTCTGATTCACACTTGGCCCATAGGTCTCCTTTATGCTCACACCCCCCTTCCCTAATTCCCATATTCTTACAGAAAGCAAGAAGGCTGAAGAGCTCGGTGATCTTCCTTGCTCCTTTCTGGCCTCAGCAAGTGTGGATCTCCTTCATACAGTCTCATCTTCGTTATCCTCCATGGATATTGGAGTCTACTCTGGATCTCCTGTCACACCTGTGAGGGATCAACTGCTCAACATTTGAGCCCCAAGACTAACCACATGGCTTCTCCCCTTGCAGTAATAGTTGGAAAGGCCAGGCTTTCTTCTCCTGTATGCCATATTATTACTTTGGCTTCTCAATCAACCAAAAAGTTTTACAGAAGCAAATGGAAAAGATTCTGTCTTTTGGCTTTGAATAAAGACATTGACCCTTTTTCTGCCCCAGTTGCTATGATTCTGCAATTCTTGACAATGCTGTATGAGGAAGGGGATAGTTTTTGTACTATTAAACTTTCTCCAGTTTTCATACCGGCAGCAAGCATGTTTCTCTAACTTCTAAATTATGCAAAGCCTTCATGAAAAGAATTTTTCTTTTAATACTCCAATTAAAGATCCGTCTTTACCTTGGGACCGAACAGTTGTGCTGCAAGGACCAACTCAGAAGCCCTTTGAGCCTTTAGCTAAATCTGATCTGAAGTTTCTATCATGGAAAACAGTTTTCTTGGTCGTGATCCCTTCTGCAAAGAGAATAGATGAACTGTCTTCCAAATCTCCATACATAATTTTTCATAAGGATAGATTCTCCTTACTGACTGACCCCCCCCCACTTTTTTTTTTTTTTTAACCTAAAGTTCCCTCCGAGAATAACATTCACCAGTATCTTCATTTACTAGTCCTCTGTCCATATTTTACCAATGAAGGAAAATGCATGCTACATCACCTGCATGTGCGCAAATTACTTTGTCTTCATAGGACAAAACAATTTAGAAAATCAGATCAACTTTGTTTACTTTTCCACAAAAAGACTGGATTATCCAGTGTCTAAAGTCACTTTGGATAACAGATTGTATCTCTTGGATTTATTCACAAAATGCATGGCATTACCTAAGCTTCCCAAGGCTCATTCAGCCAGATCTATGGTCACTTCATTTGCCTTTTGGTCCAGAACATCTGTTGACTATTTTTGTGCTGCAGCTACATGGTCCAATGCTCAGACTTTTTTGTTTAGCATTACAAACTGGATATTCTTTCTAGAAGTAGAGCCTCCTTTGGCTCAGCGGTGCTCTGGAATATTCTTCCATGAGGGCCACCCAAGAGCAACGTAGCTGGAGACTCTGTCCCATACGTTGAGAAGAATGAAAAGGACATATGTTCTTACCATAACTAGGTATCCATTGTCCATTTTCATGCATTCTCTACTTGCCTCTCAGCCATCCCCTGCCCAAAGTTTCTGGACTGACCTGTTGGACTGTATTGGAACCTACAATTCCAGATTTGAGTCCCGTCCTTTTTCCCATCTCCGGACTCTGTTGATACTATGGGGATTGGGCAGCAAACTCTATCTGGGGCTTTGGTGATACAGCAGGGCATTATGGGCACAGGGAGGAGCTCGAGAGCTAGTTCTTAATTCTGGAATAAGCGGCCGAGATTGATCAGAATCCATACGTTGAGGAAGAATGACAACTCCTGATACCTAGTTATGCTAAAAACATAACTTTTAATTATGGGCAAGTTGCCTGTGCTGCTTCATAATTATACCAAATATAAGAAAACAGTTTATCATTAATTAGAAATTTACAACCTAGGAGTGAATGCAGGCTTTCTCTAAACGTACACTGTAAGGTCTGGTACTGCCTCTCCTCCATGTGGAACCCCGATTCCATCCTTGCTGCCATGCCCCTAAATATAGTATAGCTGACAGATGTCCACTCTGGTTCTAGCTCTGACTTCCTAAAAGTTCCTTTCTCTTCAAATACCCCTCCCAGATAATCAAATATTTTAACCTGTTGCACTGTTTCCCCTTGCATCCCAATTCTCAGGTTCTTCAGATTTCCATTTACTGCAATTACAGCTGACTTTTCTGAACCAGATTTCATCCTGTGTGCCTTAAGTTTTGCACTGCCTTCCCCCATTTTCAGAGCCTGCAGGTAATGCCATATTACTATAGGTTCATAGGTAAGTACTAGGCTAGCTGTCCTTTTGGACTATTTTAAGCCTTGCCAGTTTTCTCTCAAAGGTGAGAATCAAACCATGTGCTGTGTGTTTGAGGCAAACACTTTAACCATTATGACAGCCCTAATGCTAACCATTGACAGCCCCAACATAGTCTGCATACAGCAGCTTTGATCTCTCCCTGGTAATTTCTTGCTAATGTAGTCCATCACCAGAATGAACAGCAGTGGCCTCCAGAGCTGAACCGCAGTGCACACCCACTCGCACTGGGAAGCCCTTTGTGAGTCTGGACACTGTTCGGGCTTGTGTTTGTAGTGTCCTTGTGCATTGCCTGCATTAATTCTACCAATGTTTCTGGGACTTTTATCAGTCTCAGGAATGCACAAATTGGCTTTCTTGGAACTTTATTATATGCTTTCTACAGGTCTAGGAATGCCCAGTTGGGCTCTTCATCTGTAGCCTTTTCTCAACTGTCTTACTGCAAACTTGCTGCATCTTGATCCAAATGCAAACTGCTAGTCTTCCAACTTAATTTCTCCTGTTCTGTTTAGCACCATCTCCAGAACTTTCATGCAGTGTGACAGTTTAATACCACCTACTGGAAAGTTTTTTTATAAATGTCCCCTTTGTCTTGTACACTGGTATTAGCATGCTTGTTCTTCAGTCATCTGGAATATCCCTCTCTCCCTCCTGCTGTGTAAACTCTGGAGCCATTTCTCCCTTAATTCAACCAACATCTTGATCAGATCTCTTATTTCATCTGAGCCTGCTGTTTTCCCTGATTTTCATTGTCCTAGGTGGTGGTCTTATTACTACTTTAATCAGTGACTGTGTTTATTTGGGGCTGTACAGCTTCTGTGGGATCTTCATCCTTCAGAAGCTGCTGGACGTACTCCTTCCATTTGCCTTTGATGTCTTGCGGACTGGTGAACAAGTTGTTGCTGGCATTACTTATGAAAAGTGTCTGAGTTTCTGTCTTTGCTTTGCAGCCTGATGGTTTCTTTGTGCCATCTACCGAGTTACTTTCAAGAAGCTGTTTTGAGAGCCTCTGATGCATTGTTCTTTGCTACTACAGCTGCACACTCTGCCTCTTTATTGGCCAGCCAGTATGCATTCTTTGACTGGCTGGTCCTTTTCCCTCCCACTTTTCTCTGCACTCCTCCTTTCTTTTGATAACTGTTTGGACTTCTGCACTCTGCCACCACGTTTCCTTATGTATCCTATTTCCATACCTGGCTTGGCTGCATATCTGTTTTACTGTCCTCAAGCATGCTGGTTTGAGACGCTGCCATTCTTCACCCCCCACTCATTCCCTCTTCCTGAGGTGCTGCAGCCCTGAGTACTTTAACTCTTGTCCTTTCTGTAAAACCAACTTACAGGTCTTCAGTCTAGTATTTAACTCTTAGAGCCTTCTGCATGCAGCTTACTGAGACAGTCTGTGGTTTAGAATGTGGGCCAGCTGTTTTCACTGGGGACCCTTAATGCACTCTTCCTCACACTCTTAACCTTGCTGTGATGCATAGGCTGAGATTTAGAATATTGCGTAGCCTTACACTAAAGTCTGACTGCCACTAGTCTTATCACAAAGTCTGATGGCAGATCTCCCTGTCTTCTGATGGCTCTTGCCACAGTTCCCACACCATTTCTAGTCTGCCCTGCTCATGAGTAGGTAACTATGGATCCTGAGCAAAGTGGCTTTGCTGCACTGCTATTCCATCCTATCTGCATGGTACAGAGGATGTCCAGCCTCCTCCTTACCATCGTGTCAACCCCTTCTAAGCTTCATTCCATCAGCGAATCTGTATAGAGTGTAGCAATTCTTGGATCATGTTTGGCAGAATGGTCTGTTTTACATCCATTTTTAACTCAAAGGAGCTATTCCATTTATCCCACTTTAGGCAACTGGACGCCAGCCAGCAGCTTATTGATCCATGGCAGGCACAAACTGGCCAATAGGGGTACATTGACTCCTCCCACCATTATCTTGGGTTGTCCTAACTACCTCCCCCGACTTGTACCAACCCATGTTTTGAGACTGTTGAGATGATATGGTGCAGCATAACATTTCTGCCTGGGGGGGTTCTTTGTGTGCCTTGATTGTGCCTGCATGGATGTGGCAGCGATTGTTTGGACCTTGGTAATCTGCTTTTCACTTCTTCTGCAGGGGGCCAACATCAGCGGTGAAGCAGTTTGCAGTGTCTGCCAGACATCATGTGCCCCACCCTCCTCGCCTCCCTTGAATGCCATGCTCCTAAGAATCCCAAGATACTAAATGAACCCAGGATGCCTGCATCATAGTCGGAGCTTTACCTTTTTTATGCTTCAACACCGTCTGTATAACCTGTTTAATGTAATGAAGACAAACGGTCTATATTCAGATACTTGGCCCCTAGTTTCCAGTAGAGGAGAAGAAAGCCTTTATAAAAGGTGGAATTTCTAATAAGGCAGACCCTTCTTTTTATAATTCTGTCCATCTGTTGTCCGACCAGAAGTCTATGTGCTTGCCAGAGCCATCTTTTGATAAAGCACTGAGGTTGATGGACAAGTATGAAAGAAAGTATAGACATTTTACATTGGTCTTATGAGCTCTGTTTTGCTCATTACCAGTGCTCGCTTTTGTGACCAATTCAGAAATCTCTGCGGAACTTCTTGATACTGACGAAATAACAAATATTATGCCATGTTTGATGAAACTGTGTGGTCCTCGTACTTTGTGTTGAAGAGACAAACCCAGCATTGTATCAAGTTAAGTCAGCTCAGGGATTACTGTGAGAAGGCAGGCCTGTTAGGACAGATATACACAGAGGACAGTATGTTTCCTTGGTAAACTTTTTTTTTTTTTTTGCTATCTGATGACATCATAACAGACCTTGAAAAGATGAAACTAATTCAGCATTTTAAAGAACTTTTTGTTCTGCAACCCTTCAGTCCAGCAGCCTCATGACCAGATACTAATTTGGTGTTGTATAGAAGGATAAATAGCGAAGTATTCAAGTGATTTAAATAATTTAATTTCCACTTCCTTTACAGTTATCCTTATGAGGCAGCTTCCAGTATTTTGTCAAGTTGGTGATACAGACCGTGGCTGAAGGTAGTTTTAGAAATCTACAAAAACTGCAAGCTTATTGCTTTTCAGATACCTTGTCATATCAGATGTCAGCTGCTGTCCTCCTGCTTCAGTTGCCGAAGACTGATAAAGGGTTTATATCCTATTCCAGACAGGTCTGAGCTTGCAGGCTGTTTAGGTCCCTACTGTAAGAACAGTCAAGAGTTGAAGACAGTAGAGGGTCGATTATCCGAACTAATTGGGACCAAGGGTAGTTCGGATAATCAAACTGTTCAGAAAATCAAATATAAATTGAACTGTATAAAAAAAAATGTCTAAAATCATGTATTTTCTGCACTCTGAATACACTTTTCAACCATTCAGCAAATCCAGTGAACAATAAAGAATTTTTTGTACATAAGCAGGCTTCTCGTTCAAAAAACATGCACAAGCTAATGCATATAATGTTTACATATTCAGACTTTGATTTTTCCTACCTGAAAACTTTGGAAGGCTGGGTTCGATTAATTGACATTTCAGATAATCTACTCTCTACTATACACTTCTGCAGTCAGAGAAGTTCAGGATGGTAATTTTGAATTACTGACGCACATAGTGGCAGAATCCTGTTATCAACTTGGTTCATTGGATGTGCACACAGCTTGTTCTAATAAGGCCATCGCACAAGAAAATACCCTATGGAGTCTACCATTTGGTGTCTCTACAGTCCCTAGAATATTTACCAGATGTTCAGCTCCATTGATTTGTACATTTTAGGAAATTTTTTCTTGTTTGAGCTGCTACTGTTTAGCAGCCCTGGCACAACTGTTTAACTGATTGCAGTCCTTTGGAAATTAGAAAACACAAGAAGTCCACCCTGATAACTGCAGTTTCAGCAGTCTTTCTCTTACGAGCTGTAATAGAGGCTCCACGTTGAAATGTCGACATTTGAAATGCCCACGTGCTAACAGGTTGAGGAGGACAAGACCGAATTTTGAAAATCAAGCTTCTCCTTTTAAACTTCGTTTGGTAGGGCAAGCCCCTCTCTCCCCCAAACTTGTATACCAACTCAGATTGCCATATCTCTAAGAGGAAATAGCATCTCAGACTTGGTATATGCAAGTCTGATTTTTTGGCCATTCAGTTTCCATATTTCAGGACTGTCTGTAGCATGTCCTGACTTTTTAAATGGTTACTATAATGGATCCTATCCAGTAAAGTGTCTGTCCAAACAAAACCATTTGAAATGGAGTTTTGTGGTAACCAAATCCAGCAGCATGCAGTTGTAGCAAGAACACACCTAAGGGCATTGGAATTTGCATTGGCATGTGGCATTTTGCATTCTCCTACTTCCGTTGAGAGACTACTGTGAAGACTGCAGTGAAACATTTGATAAGTTTGAAACCAGCCATAAATTAATATTCTGTAAAGTGGTGGTCCTTTTTTTCAAACTGCAAAGAAAAATGTATATGGTGGATGAGCTCTTTCATCATACCCAAAGGAAAGCCATTGATTCCTCCATCAGTAACTAGTCAGCTGACAACTTGACTTCTCAATTTATGCTTGGAGAGCTTGCTCTGCCACTTGTCTGTGCTGAGAATGGCCTCAACAGGAAAAAAAAATAGCCTGAAAAAAATTGAAGCATTCTACAGTGCTTCGAAAACTTCTCAGAATACCTGCTTCTGGGTCACTGTCGCCTTCAGATCTGGGCAGCACATCAGCAGTATGTTTCAAGCTTTTTTCTCCTCTTTTAATAAGAATGTTTGCAGACTGGATAGGCTTTTACTCTAATTGGCACAAACATTTAATTTAACCTTTCTCCTGCAGTCAGGTCAGAAAGTACTTTAGGTGAAATGCAAGAAATCCAACCTTGTGCTCCTAGCTTTTCTGACCATGACAGTTGTGATTTTTAAGAACTAGCCATTGACATACCCGAGCTGTAGAGAGTAGTTTTATATCCTAAGCTTAAGACCCTGAATCTTTCAGCTTGAAAAATAAAACTTTTACCCAACAATGGTCCTATTTTTGACCATGTCATAAAGCAGTTCAGACCTACCACAAGAAAATCTTAAAATAATTGGTGTGTTTTGACACTGAGAACGTAGCCCTATTAACTTGTCCAGTTCAAAGAAATTTGGATTACTTGTACTATCTAATTGCAGCTTCAAATATCCATTAAAGCATGCCTCTGATATTTCTACATGAATGCCAGCCTTTCCATGGATGGCAGCAAGTCCATCCGTGAAAACTGTGATGTCTGTCTTTAGGATTTTGAACTTATCAAAGAAATCTCATTCTACCCCTTTTGAAACAGCTGATGCAGTGAAAATTAAGTTACACTGAATGAGTTGGCCCCACTAGCACAAAGGTCCCTCTTCATGGGAGACCCGAGGTGGTAAGTTTACTTACTAGGAGAAACTTGGCCAGGGCACTGTGGAATTTCCGCATATTCTGTTTAAGTGACGTGGAATCTTTCCCTCTGTCTGAGCTTCCACTGACTCTGGTCGATGGGACATTGATTTAACATCTCATCTGAAGGAATGTATACTCATGAGTGCAGAACCCTGCCCCCTTTATTCTACACTGCAGTGTCAGTATTGGAAAATTAATCCTCCTACCTTGTATGGGAATAGAGCCCATAACCTTGTGCACCAAATGCAAACATCCTACTTTTTCAGCTACTGATATGGCAGTTATTTTAGGAAATGTTTGTCTTGTGCTACTAAAGATTGGTTTAATTTCAGAGTTGCAAGCTTTCATGAGCAAGTCACCTTAGACTGCCTTCTACTGTGAATGGGGAGCTCTGTAAAGACTACTCAAGCCTCTGTGCCCAAGGTGGTCTTGGCAGTACTTTGGAACCAATCCTCTTGGCTCCTAATTTTCTGTGCAGATTTATCAGAATGAAAGTGACTCTTGCATATGCTGTCTTCACCTGTATCGGCAGGAACAATGCCACAGTAGTTGGGATTCCGTGGCAGATAACTTTGTGTGGCTATTGAGGATCTTCCTGATTGCCTTCATACACTACATTTGCCCTTTCTCCCCAGAGTTTCTTTGCCTTGTTTGGTAAAGTGGAGACAAATGGCTCAAGGCTGGTTTTCCCCAGTAAAAGCTTTTTTTTTTTTTATTTATTCATTTATTTTTTTGTTGGTGTAAAAAAAATTTTCTGTTAGTCTTCATATTCCATTTTAGTAGGCTCTGTGGCAAAATATCTGAACAGTCCTAATGGTGTGCCTGTCACAAGATCTTCAAGAGGTGGGCCCAACTTTGTTTATTTTTTCCCAGTTTATTTTAGGTAGTTTGGTGTTAAGTGGTGTTAAGTTAACGGGCTGCATCTTTAGTACATATAGATATGTATTTTGATTACAGTTGCTGGGATTGGCGTCTGATCTCTCTTAGGATATGGCATGGGACTTTGAGCTTCTCCATATCCAAAATGACCTTAGACAAATGCATCATACTGATGGACCAGCTTTGAGAGGGTTGCTTTTAATGTGACTAGACACGCCTCCACCTTTGGTCATTCCTGTGCAGCATTTAGTCTAAACATGGGCAAGGCGTTGTCGCCCTGCGCTTCTACAGTGCTCTCTGTTGTTTTAAGTCTTGTCTCAGTAATTGCACAGGTGTCTACATTCTCCAGGGTGAGGAGAGCTTGCAGACAGTGGAATTTCTTGTTTAGACTTCTGGCATTGATCTGTAACGCCCAGTAACGCTTAGCTTTTTTTCTGGACTTTAACAATGTCTGTAGGTTTATCAGGTTGCCATGCCTAAAAAAGGCATTATGAGGGCATGTAAGGTTTTAGCCAGTATTTGAAATCCCAGAGGCAACAGGTGCAGACAGTCGTTGGTAAAGCAGCATAGTCTGACCAGATCCTCGCAGGTTGATAAACATTGTACCCTCTTCGAATGACACCAGTTCTATGCCAATTGTTAATCAGTTATTTTCTGTTCATAATGTGGAGTCCTCATAGGAGAAGGTAGAATGCTGCTCAATGCTAGGCTGCTGTTGGAGAGACAATCCGAGAACTCTTGCCCTGTCTCTCCAAGTAGTACAGGGAAGATCAGCCTAGGACAGGTTTTGACATGGCTGCTACAGGGGATCTTGCAGTGTCCACCAGTTGGGGGGTAGCAGTAGTACCCGGATGTAATGATGATCTGCTAACAATGAACCTCCATAAAAAAGGCAGTACAAGTGAGGTGCTTGCATAATGGTAGATGTTTGGGTAGAGGTCGCTGCAACAGTAAAGTATCTATTCTACCTTGTGTTTTGCTGACTTTTACATAATTACTGTTACTGTGATTAAAGTATTTCTCATTTTTATTACAATGTACTTAATGCCTCTTAATTGCTTTAGAAGTGGATATTTGCGTAATTTAATAATTTTATTTTACATTTGTTTACTAGGAGTGTCCACTGGGCCGGAGTGAGCCCATTTTCCATGGAGGCCTGAGGAGAAAAGCTCCCTATAGACATTTGTAAACAAACAGAAAAAAATATTTTACAACAAGTTCAGACATACAGTTAGGTTACAGATTGAAGTTACAAATCAGGAGGAAAAAAACAAAATACTGGTGAAAAACAAGTTAAAAATGCAAGGCGTGAGTATTTTTGAAGTTTTAGCAGTCATGACAGAGTATGAACAGTTGCATTCTGAATTACATAAGTCAAGTGTATAAACAGTTTTATAGAGTATGAGTATTGCTAATGGAGCAGTTCGAAGCGGTCAGGTAATGTGGGGTGTGGAGCAGGAGCATTGCCAATGGGTAACTATGTGAATGGAGGCCATCTTTGAAGGACCTTGCATTACTGGTGGCTTTGAGTAATGTATGGAGCGAGTTCCAGAGTTTGGCAATGCAGAAAAAGAGTGCATGTCCGGCAGGGAGTGCAGGTTTTTAGACAAGTAGCAGGGTCTCAGTTTGTGATCTAAGTTGTCTGGGTGGTATAGAGTTAAAGTGGAGGTAAGGGCTGGACAGGCAAGGGGTTTATAGATAATTCTGTGGGCTATTGAGAGTTGCTGGTGAATGAGGTGTTGAGGTAGCTCAAACCATTTGAGAGTGTGCAGTGAGGAACCGTGATGGGAGGAGTAGGTGGCATTAGTTTCACATCTCGCAATTTTGTTAACAGGTTTCCATTTTATTTTTTAGGGAAGTGCGAATGTTAGTGAGGAGGGAGGTGCTGTATAGTAAGAAGGGTAGTAGAAAGGTTGTGGCCAAGGTTTGTTTGGTAGTAGGGTTGAGGAAGTGTTTGACTATAGAGGGCTCCTATGGGTTTTTGTCACGTTATTGTGGGTGTGCTGGTCGAAGGTTAAGCTTTCGTCTATGGTGTCACCTAGCAGTTTTGTGTGTGTGTGACAGTTTCTGGGGTGGTTTTGTCTAATGAGTAGATTTTGAAGTCTGGTTTATAGTGGTGGTTTTCTTAGGGGAGAAGAGAAGTTTGGTTTTGTTTGGATAGAGTGCGAGATGATTTAGTCATCCAGCTTTCAGCAGGGGTGAATGCTTGCTGTGTGTGTGAGAGTACTTCAGGTATGGTTTTGGAGGTGGAAATTATAGTAGAGTCATCTGCATATTGAATAACGAGTTGTTGGAGACAAATGAAAGTCATTAATGAAAATACTGAAAAGTAGAGTGCCTAATATGGATCCTTTAACTCCTGTGGTGGTGTCAAGGAATGGGGAGGTAGATTCAAGCCATCTAGTGGATTGTTTTTCTATTGGATAGATAGTTGGAAAACCAGAGCAGAGATGGAGAGAGGTTCAGGGTTCATCTGCAACAGCTGGAAAGGCCACAGAAGTACCTCGCAGAGGATTACTGGCCTCAAACAAATGCCCTACACTGACCACCTTAAACTCCAGCTTGACTCCGTAGCATATCGCCTACTCCGAGGTGATCTCTGCCTAACATATAAAGCTATGTCAAACCCAGAGCTATTGGATATGCTACACCTAAAGAAATCCCCATCCCTCCGAGCTACATGCTCTAGGGACCCAAACCTTGTCACCACAATAAACAGGACATGCTGGAGGGATAGATTCCTATCCCAGAGATTTCCCATACTCTGGAACAGGCTACCCATCTATGTCAAGCAAAGTTCTTCATTAGCACTCTTCAAGAAAAATCTTTGAGTGGATGGGAAATAGGAAATACACCCGGGGATCAGTTGTGTGTGTCTGCTCTACAGTGGCACAGGAAAATAACTTTCTTGGGTGGTGTAAGCCAGGGAACCTTGTTGGCTAGTCTTATGTAGGCCCTTGGGCTGATGGCCTAGTACCTACCTATGAAAGCTTGGAGAGATGTAGGGAGTGGGAAATGGTGTGGAATGCCTTGGACAGATCAAGGAAGGAGAGAGGAGTCTGGTTTTCCTTCATGTGCTTGGTTAACATATTTGTGAAGGATAGGAGAGCAGTGGTAGTACTATGAGTGGGGTGGAAGCTGTGTTGACAGGAAGATAGAAGATTATTGGTTGAGGTATTGCTGGAGCTGGGAGTGTATGCTTTTTTCTAAGATTTTAGAAATTGGGGCAATATGGGACGGAAGTTAGAGGTCTCAATATTGCTGCCTTTATGTAGGGGAAGAATGTAGGCTTTCTTCCAGATGGTTGGTATATAGAATTCTTGAATTGACCTGTTTAGGATTATACTAATTGGGTAGGAGATGGCTGGAGATGACATTTTCAGGAATTCTGGGGGTAGGTTGTCAGGGGCATTGCTTCCTGGTTTCAATTTGAGCAGGAGTTTATTTATAGTAGATGTTTGGGATTGGAGAGAGAGAAAATATGGTAGTGGGTGGGTCTACTGGGTGGTTGTAGTTGGTGTGGTTAGTTTGAGAGGGTGGGGGTGGTGGGAATGTGGCAGTTAATTTGGCTATAGTTTCAACAAAGTATGAGTTAGATTGTGGCAATTTCTAGGGGTGTTTTTTAAGGGTGTGGACAGGGATTTCTTTTTGAACCAGGGTTTAATAGTGTGGATATTGAGGCCTGGAATTGTTTTTGTTTGAAATTATGCTGCAATTTAATAACTTTTTTGTCATTGATGACTAGACGTTTAACTTTGTTGCGAAGGTGTCTGTACTGTTGCAGGTCAGAGAGATTGGTAGTTGTATGCCATTTTTTCCAGGCTTTGTCTCTTATGACCATGGCCTGCTTGGTACTTGAGCCAGCTGCAGTTTTTTGTTTTTACTCTTTTGTGGCGCAGGGGAGTAGTTTAGGACTTTTAGGAAGGTTGAATCAAGTCAACTGCTTCATCTAGAGGAAGGGTTTTTAGTATATTCCAGTTTAATAGATTTTAGATCATCACCATCATCTTCTTTCAGCTGTTCCTGTTAGGGGTCACCACAGCAGATCACCTGTTTCCATTTCTTCCTGTTCTCTGCATCTTGCTCTGTCATGCCAACCACCTGCATGTCTTCTCTCACCACATCCGTAAACCTTATCTTAGGCCTTCCTCTTTTCCTGTTACCTGGTAGCTTAATCTTTAGCATCTTTTTCCCAATATACTCAGCATCCCTCCTCAGCACATGTCCAAACTAATGTAATCGTGCCTCTCTGGCTTTGTCTCCAAACCTTCCAACCTGGACTTGACCCTCTGATATACTTACTCCTAATCCTGTCCACCCTTGTCACACCCAGTGCAAATCTCAACATCTTTAATTTGGTCACATCCAGCTCAAACTCCTGCCTTTAATGCCACTGTCTCCAACCCATATGACATAGATGGTCTCACTACTCTCTTGTAGACCTTCCCTTTCACTCTTACAGGTACTAGTCTGTCACAAATCACTCTTCACCCACTCCATCCTGCCTGTACTCTCTTCTTCACCTCTCTTCCACACTCACCATTACTCTGAACTATTGACCCCAAGTATTTAAACTCGTCCACCTTCGCCATCTCTACTCCTTGCATCCTCACCATTCCTCTATCCTCCCTCTCATTCACACACATATATTCTGTCTTAGTCCTGCTGACCTTCATTCCTCTTCTCTCCAGAGCATATCTCCATCTCTCCAGGGTCTCATCCACTTGTTCCCTACTCTTACTACAGATCACAATGTCATCTGCAAACATCATAGTCCACGGGGACTCCTGTCTGATCTCTTCTGTCAACCTGTCCATCACCATTGCAAATAAGAAAGATCTCAGAGCTGATCCTTGATGTAACCCCACCTCCACCTTAAATGCATCCATCACTCCCACCGCAGACCTCACCACTGTCGCACTACCCTCGTACATATCCTGTACCATTCTTGCATACTTTTCTGACACTCCTGACTTCCTCATACAATACCCCAACTCCTCTGGTCATTGAAAATGTCTTGGTTGAAGTTTGTAAGGGTTCGCCATAGTATATATATTATAATGGTTGGGCAGTTGGGATGTCTCGTGTATGGCATAGGCTGGGTTGTGGTCACTGATATTACAGTGAAGGGTACCTGTTTTGGAGAACTTAATGCAAGCAGACTTTACATGGGGCTTCAGTTTTGAAAAAGTGATGAGTGTATGGCAGTAGTGTCTACATGTGAGATCACTGAGCTACTGTGGTGGTGCATTTTCAGGCACAGGAACAGTGTTGGTACTCCTCTTAGAGACCATCTTTCTCAAAGTCCAGCCAGGCCACAAGGAAACAGAAGCTGTGTAAATCCTATTTTTTTTTCTTTTAAATCTCCCTTTTCTAGTTGCTGCACTCTATTTGTTCCCATAGCAGTGAATACCACGTAGAGCATTTCTTTGTCTAGGTAAGAGCCGAGTGGTCGTGTCATCCATGGAAGTAGAGTCCCCCCCCCCATGTTGGCAGTATATTGAGTTGTTGGCAATACATTGAGCATTGAATAAGACTTTGATGTGCAAGCTTGCAGGCACCCTAACCCTCACCTTGAAGCAGTCTTTCTTCATTGGTTGGTCTCCACTTAAGAAATTGAAAGGAGTGTGAACTCCTAGGCATGTGCACCCTTCACCCAAGTTAAACTTCTTCATTCCTAGTCTGTCCTCATTTGGCTCAGTTATTGCCCAAACTGGTGTTTCTGGACCATGTTGGTCTTGGAGTGCATTTCTGTGTCAGAGTTTAAGAAAGGTGATGATTTTTTACATTACTTGTCTCCTGGCTGAGTTGCATTTGCTGATGCGATTCATCCAAATTGCTAGTCCTAAAATGTAATACCTTCACCACTATTCTTTACTGGCTGCTATTGTTCCCCAGATATGCAGAGTCGTTATAATGGCATTATATATTCCCGTCATTTAGCACTCCTTTCTTAATCAAGAATACGCAATGCTTGCATTGTGCGCTGGTGTAATTTATTGGTAACACTTGCTTTCCTTGCCACAAATTAAATGAATTTTCTGCAAAAATGAGCAGTCGTTCCCAACTGTTGTACCCTGAATGATATAGTGGTGAAGTACAAATAAACGCACTGTAGTCTTTAGCTTTTTTTTACAACTGCAGTCATTGAGGGCATTGTTTTGTGCAAATGGAATTAAAGCAATAAAAATAAGTTAGCCATTGCTGCAGGCTGCACTGCCATTGTGTTTTACATTTATTATAATTTTACATTGCAGGTCTTGACCACGAGCTGGCATTTACCAAGGTAATAACAGAACTTAGGAAAAAATACCCTGGCCATATCCTTCCAGATGAGGACCTACAATGGATATTTGTGAATGCTGGTGGCTGGATGGGGTCAATGTGCCTGCTTCATGCCTCCCTCACGGAATATGTTCTATTGTTCGGAAGTGCAGTTGACACTGTTGGACATTCAGGTAAGTATATTACTTTTCCTTGTGGAGCTCCGATTTTAACATCTCTAGACTAAAGATTTGGTGTTCTTCTCCAGAATGCCTAACTTCTGCTCATAGTGGTAAGTCAGAGAAGTAAGTAAATGTACATTTAAGTGTTTTTTTTAAGTCGACTTTTGTCTGACAAGTTTTTCAAACTCATGATGTAGTGCCAGTGATACTAAGTAAAATAAATTGAGAAACATGAAAACTATTTATTCCTACTTTTCGCTAACTTTTTTATGTTTTCTGGATAATTTAATGCAGATGCAGTGTTATCCAGTTAAGGGTCACAGGGATTTGGGAGCCTGTACCAGTTCCAAGTTATTACAAGGTGGAGAAATTAATTCTGGATAGCATACCAGTCTTGCAGGACATGCACACACAATTTCTGCACAGCACACTTATCCACAGGTGTTGAGGAAGATCATTTTATTGTGGAAGGTGAAACAAAACGGCAGATAAACTTCCACAAATTTATTCCTTGGAGAGAAGGCAACTGACCTGGGCCACCAAGCCCTACAAGACCAGCCTCTGTATTACTTTCCTGTTATGTAGTCATTTTTCCTATCAACACAACTGTATTATGATCTTAGCAGTCTGTTAGTAGCTTGCTTGCCTAGGAGTAGTTACAAAAGGTCTGTTTCTTTTTTTGGATAAATCTTGAGAGAGCTTTATTACGCAGAAGTAAAAATAGGTAAAACTGCAATCTTACAGTAGTGTGTGAATACTTGTGATGGCTCGGGTACACAAGGCCTTTAACATCTGTGAATATTGGCAGTTGGGTATTAGGGATTTGATTCAACTACTTGATTACTATTTCCAAGAGTCTAGTACACATGAAGTCTTTTCTGGCTCTATCATCAAACTAATGTATGTAGAACTGAGTCCACACAGGTAAGTGTTAAATTAGAAATAAGAGGACAGCACATCTGTTAAAGGTAATAATGATTCTTTTATTTTACTTGTACAAGGAGACATCAGTACTTAGAAGCATTAAAAAATGTCTAACCAGCTGTGCTTCTGCCTACGCTTTTATATCATACTTTGAACGCAATATACAGGATGTTTACTAGACATTCAGTTCCATCTAAGCTTTATTTTAATCTTAAGTTAAACCACATACTTTCTCATGACCATATACAGTCACACAATTACTCTGTTGTGCCTTTTGTGGTTGACGCCCATAGATTCTGCACGTACAGCACGTAGCAACATTCATAATGGAATAAAACAAGTTAATAGCTAAAAATACATTTACATTTCCCCCATTAACACTTTTAATTCTGTTGTGTAAATGTTTGTAGATATCCTCACCTGACTTTTCCCATGGATTTTTGTGCAGGAGATTCATAAACCCATTTACTTGTTGAGTTATCGATCTTGTGTATTTACTACCTTTGTACAAAATCCCCATAACTTTCCCTGTTTTTAGGCTCAATCTGGCCATCTCAGATTAGTCATATGAAGCACAAAGTGTCAGGCGTAATTTCCCTGTTCTCCTTTTTTTTTTTTTTTCTTCAGGCATTAGGTTGGTCTTCAGTTCTCTGGTCCCATCCTTTTGGATCTTTGGACAGGTATCCTCTTTTCGTTGGACAGCTATCCTCTTCTCTATTTCCTATGTCGTCCTCCCATTACCCTGACTTGCTTCCTTAGTTTCCCATAAAACCCCCATTTATTTTGGGTCGGCTATGGGTGATATTGCACAAAGGTAGATTTTTTTGTCCTGCCAATTTATACATCAGTAACAATGTCGTCATAGGGCTCAGCATATGTCCCTTCTTCCATTGGTTGTAGTTGCTGATGCATAGTTTTCGTTACTGCAGTCTCGACAAGTTTTTGTAATAGTCCCTGAATACAGGGTATGCAGCAACATCCGCATGTCACAAGGATAGCTGCAGTGACCCCGATGGATATTAACAAATTACCGATGAGATGGCTCCACTTGCCAAACTATGTTTGTAAAAATCGGTAAAGGGATTACTGACCCCTGAATTCTCAGCCAGTTCTTTTGATAACATACCAAGTCCTTGTAAGGCTCGGGTGATACTTCCATCAGGTGCTCTGTTTGGGATGCAAGTGCAGCAGAAAGTGCCGAACATTTTGCAAACTCCTCCTTCCTTTGCCAGTAACATGTCCAGGGCAAGGCGATTTTGCCATGCCACCAAGGAGGTTGCCTCCAATTGTTCGGCGACACCTTTCAGGGCTTCTTTTGTATAGTTCACAAAACGTTGTTGATTGTGATAGATGTAATTGATTGTCTACATTTTTGTTAGGTTGCACCCATATAAATATGGAGGCGAATCCCGCAGCTATTCGATTAATGGCCTTATACTCGTTGGGGACCCCCCTTGGGACCCCGATGCTGTCTGTGTATACCCCATCATCAAAAGCCTGTTTTGGGGCATCTCTTTTTCCTTTGGAGGGTGTTGTGGTGTTTTCAAGGCGAAGGTTGAGAGTTTACATTTTGTCAATGGCAGCGGATGAAAAGGATTAGCTTCACTAGGGCACAGGTCCCCTTCCAGGGTATTACTAATTTAGAGCGCAGCTTATCACCGCAGAGCCACCATACATCTGCCAGACTGTGCGTTTGATCAAAGAACTGTCATTATTCCCAAATATTGTATTATTGCAGTAAGCTAGGCTGAGCATGCCATAGTCCTTGCTGGTGTTTCGATAGAAACGGGTATAAGCACCAGGGTAATCCAAAGCAGCGGGGGGTTTTACAGCTAGTTTAGTCAATGGGAAACTTCTCATTTTTACAGTCTTTATGGGTCTGATTGTGGAACAATCTCAACAGACGTGTATAGTTTGCCTCCTCTGGAAGCAAGGGGACGGTTGCCAGTTCTTGTCGTCCACCAGCACATGCGACACAGTTTTGCTGTTGGACCTCTTTTGCACTAAACCGTACCCACTGCATCCAGACATTTTTCTGGGTGAATCCTGTCTCCACCATCAATTGGTCCTCTTCTGTCATTGGTGGCAGCGTTGGTTGAGGTGGCAGCGTTGGTTGAGGTGATGTTTGGCTCGGTGTAATTTGCAGTTTTATTCCTCCAATTATATCTGCAGATACCCTAAAAGAACATCCTACTCCATATGTGCCGGAGTCTTTTACCTGAGGGTTCTGAATAGTGATTTTGATATAGTCCCCACTGCCCCCCTGTGCAGCAATTGTTATGCGAGAATGACTGTCTTTGTCCTTGTTTGGAATTTTTGCCTCGCTTGTCTCCCAGCCACTTGGGTGCGAGGTCCACCATACATCACCCCAGGTTTTGCATTGTGTTCCTCTTTCGCAGAGATATTTGACTGCTGCATTTATTGGACAGTCAAATATCATACAGACGGAAAAGTAGAAATACATGTCCTGCTTTTCTGTTGTCTGTAAGAGAATCAAGCCATCCTGTTTGGAAGCAGGTCTGTACTGTATGGTGGCTGCAAGGGGAAGCAGCACACCAAAGATGAATAGTTCTTTCATGTCGGATCGCCCGATATTTGATCAAAAGCTTGATTCACCGGACTGACCTTGATAAGTTTACAGTGCGTGATGTGAATCCACGAGGTTTGTTCTGCTATTTTCACTGCAGTGGGGGTTGAGATAAGTACCTGGTATGGACCTTCCCACTTTGGTGACGCCCAATTCTTCCGCTTCACGATTTTGATCCACACCCAGTCTCTGGGCACGACTTCTGTTGGTTCTACTGGTTCTGGACCTGTAAGGCAATCGTGAGTTAAGAGAGATTTTTTGTTGGTCAGCATTTTCCTCATATAATCCGCTAGCTCCTCACCCTCCTCACGTTCCACTGGCAAGATATCGTGCCACTGCAGGACATAATACGGTCTTCCGAAAAGGACTTCATATGGAGCCAGACCCTTGAAAGAGGGTGTAATTTACATGTGAAGAAGAGCTAGTGGTAGGCAGTCTATCCATGTAGTATGTATTTCTGCCATGAGTTTTTGTAATTTACTTTTTAATATGCCATTGTGCCGTTTAACCAACCCTGCTGACTGTGGATGGTAAGCACAATGATTTTTTAAATCAATGTGAAATACTTGGCCAAGTCTTTGGACAATTTGGTTAACAAAATGCATGCCATTGTCACTATAGATACGCTTGGGTATACCAAAACGTGGAATTATGTCCGTGGTAAGTATTTTTGCCACTGTCAGGGCGTCTGGGTGTTTTACTGGATAAGCTTTAACCCATTTAGAAAATGAGTCTATTATGACTAATACAAATCGCTTTCCTTGGGATGGTGTTAGTTTTATAAAATCCATACAATATTGTGTGGAATGGGTATGGAGGCACTGGGAAGGTCTGAACAGACTTCGTATTCCCCCCGTCCATGATATTGTGCACACAGTAGACAGGAGAGGGTAAACCTTTTAGCATAGGTGGAGAATCCTTTACACCAGAAAATTTGCGACACTGTCTGTGTCATGACTGATGGTCCTGCATGGGTAATTCCATGACTTACTAAGGCTGCATATCTAAAAAGATTTGAAGGCAATACTAATTTACCATCTTGTGCTGTATATACACTTTCCCTTTCTTTTGGGTTATTTCATATTTTATCCATCTCCTCTCTTCCTTATCTGTTGTGAGAGTCTGCATGACTTTTAGCATGTCTAAATCTAAAACCTCATTGGCTTGTAACTCAGAATTGCTAAAAAGGTGGTCTTCCTTTTGCGCTGCATCTTTTGCTACCTTATCTGCAAGCGCATTTCCCAGTGATATGGGATCCTTATTATTGGTGTGTGCAGAACACTTACATAGGGCGAGCTTTTGTGGTAACTGGACTGCATCCAGAAGACCTAGAATTAAATCCTTATGGTTAATAGGTTTCCCTGCCGCTGTTACCATCCCCCTATTATTCCACTGTTGTGCAAAGACATGCACTGTGGAAAAGGCATACTGACTGTCCATATAGATTGTAACTCTTTTTCCTTGTGCCACTGTGCATGCCCTGGCCAGCGCTACCAATTCGGCTGCTTGAGTGGAGTGATGTCCAGGTAACCGTCCTGCCTCTAAGACTGTGTTCTCTGTGGTTACTGCATATCCCACCAGTGTCCTCCCTGTCATATCCTTTTTGCAAATCCATCCACAAAAAGTACCAAATCTGCCTCAGCCAGAGGCATATTTTGTAAATCGGGACTGGGAAGAATTTTCTCATGTATGGTGTCCAAACAAACATGAGGTATACCTTCCTCTGGTGTGGGTAGTAATGTAGCTGGATTGAGTGTAGTGCACCGTTCAGTTGTCATATGCGGCTGAGTCAGTAATATTGTTATACAGGAGAGATGCCTACTTGGTGACCAGAAGTGTGATTTGGTCCTGTAATAAAATTGTAGCTACTGAGTGTGGGACCCGAAGTGTTAATGGGTGAAACAGTACCAGAGTGATGGAGGCTTGTACTGCCATGGCGGCTGCTACTACTGCCTGTACGCAGTGTGGTAGTGCCTTCGCTACGGAGTTCAATTTTGCGGAGTAAAACGCAATAGGTCGCTGTCTAAGCCCATGTGTCTGAAGTAAGACCCCGGTCATATATCCTTTCCTGCAGTCTACCGTTTGTATAAAGGGTTTTGAGTAGTTTGGGAACCCTAGTACCGATGAGCTCGCTATAAGTTGTTTAATATGTGTAAATGCCTGTATAGCCTCACTTGTCCAGGTCAGCTGGTCACCGGCTGACATGGGGATTCCGTAAATCAGAACCGTTAAGGGCTCTATTTCTTCAGCATAGTTAGGGATCCAACTCCTACAAAAATTCGTTATTCCCAGGAATTACATAATTTTTCTTTTGGTTTGCGGCATCGGCACCTGCAGAATAGCAAGATGTTCTTCGTCTCACATTGCTGCAGTCATAACCTGTGGGGTAGTCCGCTGTCCTCTATCGGCTCGAATACCAAAGAGCTGGGCTGGCGTCGGTCATTGTTGCCTAGAGCTGACGTCAGTACGTCGTGGTACATAAGCGCATGACCGACGCCATATCCTCAGTCTTTCTTGCCGCGTGGTCTGAAGCAGAAGCAGCGTTTGCAAGTGCCGTTCGGCGTTCTGAAATTTTCATTTACCGAGTTTCAGACCGAAGACCAAGTTGGGCTAAGTACCCCGTTGGGGAAATCTTTGTCTTTTCTTGCCTCGGTTATCCAGATGTCAGAAAAAGTTAATTGCATTTCTTGTGGGAAACAGATACCTCATAAGGATTTTCATTCTTTGTGTATTCCTTGCTTAGGGCCTGAGCATGACATGGTTGGGTGTCGCTTTTGTGCTAGATTTAACAAGCGCACCATTAAACGGAGATTAGACTGTGCCAGGCTTGTTTTTGGTAAAAGGTGTAACTATAACATGCCATCGGATCCTCCGACGCCTGCTACCGCTAAAAAGCGTAAAGATAAATCTTTGAAGTCTAAGCAGGATGAGGCGTCCGTTGCGGACGCCGGTTCTTTAGAGCCTCCGGTTGAACCGGTGAATCCTGCTGAGGATTCGGCTGAATTCCATGGGGAACCTTTAATTTTACAGGAGTTGGCCTCTCAGGAGTTAGGCCCGGCTGAGGGTGCTTCTCGGGTGTCTGTAGTTCCATCCTTACAGAAGGTGATTAGGCCTTCTACTTCGGTGGCTAAAGTTCAGGCTAAGGCCAAACCTTGTCATGCTGGCCCTGGTCATGGTTCTAGCTCTCCAGTCCCTGTTCCTAAAAAGCATATGTTAAAAATGGCTGAGGACTTTATTACTTTGATCAGGGGTTCTATGCCCCCCCCCCCCCGGAGAAGAGACCTAGGGTGGAAGCAAATTTAGAGGGGATGGATCATTCCTCAGACTATTCTGATTCCTCAGTTGAGGAAATTCACGAATTCCCTTCTTATTTGGATTCGGATGCAGAGGACTCCTGTCCTTCTGCTTCTCCTCCAGAGGATTTTTCTTTTTCTGAGACTTTACATTCCATGAGGGAGCATTTCAAGTGGGAAGGTCAGGATTTTTCGGATTCTCTGAAACGGCTCAGGGAATTTTTGTTTCTGCCACAGCATAGGCCCTTGGCTATTCCTCCTGTCTTAGAAGTTGTACAGGATGTTTTTGCTGAATATTCCTAGAGCTGATCCGGAAACTATTATTCAAGGTCCGAAGGGTATTAAGGCTTCGGTGACTAAGAATCCAGTTCCTTTGGATAAAGATTCTAGGGCTTTAGATAGATGGGGGAAAAAAGTGTACACCTCCTCTACATTAGCTATGAGGGCTTTGAATTGCCAATTTCATATGCTGAAGTATCAGAATTTTTTATTAGGCCAATTGCAATCTAAGGTGGATGCTTTATCTGAGGGTATAGAGTGTAAAGAGCTTCAGGAGTTGGTTCATGCATCAGATCAAGTTGGCAAGCATTCTTTGCAGTGTGGTTTCGATGCTCTTCAGGCTGAATCCAGGGTGGCTGCTACAGGTTCAGTTATTCGTAGACATGCCTGGCTTAGGGATCAAAATTTGTCAGAGCATGTTAAGGCTCGGATTTTGGATGCTCCTGTTCAATCCGAAGTTCTTTTTGGTCCTTCTGTGGAATCTGTTTTGAAAACGATGGAAGATAAGGCTAAGTCTATGCAGACGGTCAAAGATTTTATGCAGGTGCAGCCCCCTAAGTTTAGTAGGAATTGGCCTGCTAGAGGATGGTCTTTTCCTTCTTCGGATTATCAGTCTGAGGGCAGGTCTAGGCGTGGTAGAGGCAGAGCTCACGTTCAAGGTTCTTTCAGACCTAGGACTTGGAGTTCTCCTGCACAGTCTTCTGGTGAGGGCAGGGGTCAGCCTTTTCGTAAGCAGTCCCAATGACCTGTATCTTCCGCTGCCAGATCCTTCTCTAGTGGCAGCTCCTCTAGGAGGAAAGTTGGGACTTTTCAAACAAAACTGGCATTTGGTCACCCAGGACAAATGGGTGTTGGATATAATAAATCACGGCTACAAGTTTTATTTTCACACTTTTTTCCTCCTTTCAAAGGCATGCCGGATGTGCCTCCTCAAAGGATGGAGGCTCAGGTGCAAATTTCTTTACTTTTACAGATGGGGGCCATTCAGGTGGTCCCTCTGTCAGAAGTAGGTCTGGGTTTTTATTCTAGTCTATTCCTAGTGCCAAAGAAAGGAAACACTTGGAGGCCAATTCTGGATTTGTCCATTCTCAATACATACCTAGACATTCCAAAGTTCAAGATGTTAACATTACAACAACTTCTGCCTATGCTGGGCAAAGATCACTGGATGGTAAACCTGGATCTCAGAGGCCTATCTTCATATCCCTATCGGGCCCAGCTGCAGGAGATTCCTGAGATTTCGGGCTGGTACTTCTCATTATCAGTTCTCTGCATTGCCCTTTGGCTTATCTACTGCGCCCAGAGTATTCACAAAAGTTCTGGCTCCTGTAATTGCTTTTTTCAGACAGAGAGGTATACAAATTTATCCTTATCTGGACGATTGCCTGATTCTTGCTCAAAACAAAGACAAGTTACTACAACACCTCCAGTATGTAATGACAGTTTTCAGGTGCCTAGGGTATTCTGTGAACGAAATAAAGTCCAGTCTAGTGCCCTCTCAAGACATGTGCTTTCTGGGTGTGAGACTGAATACAGCTTCTCAGATGGCTTTTCTGACCCCGGACAAACAAAGATCTCTTCAGCTATACTTCCAACAGTTGTCAGTAATGTCCAGGCTGACTGCAAGGACAGTCCTTCAAGCCTTGGGGTTCATGGCATCTTGCATTCTAGTACTTCCCAATGCCATAGTCAGACACACTGACGTCCCACTCACCAGACTGAACAAGGAAAAGATCACAGTAAGCTGCCTGTCAGGCGCTAGAATCCGCCACATAACACAAGCACTCAGGTCACTCCACAGCAAGTACAAGTATGACTCAGTCATTGTCCATGCCGGTGTCAACGACCTGAGATGTACCTCCCTGGACTACATGAAAAGAGACATAGAGGAGCTCTCAGATTATGTAGCCCAGGCCGGTATGACCCTGACCCTGAGCAGTATCCTACCCTCACCAAGAATGATGCCACAATACAGAGACAAAATGATCAGCTTTAATAATTGGCTTAATTACTGGTGTCATTCTAAGGGGATCCAATGTCTGTCTGCCTGGGATGACATGCTTGACAAGCCACGCTGCTTGAAGGGCGGCTTGCACCTGTCACCCTGGGCTTCGGATATTGGCAAAGGCTCTTGCCACCCCATAGTGCCTTTTTAGGCAAGGCTCAAATGATAAACCTACCGCCCTAGAAAACAAAAATGGAGAAAATTAAGGGTAATACTGCTCAATGCCAGAAGTCTAAACCTCAAGATGCATGCCCTTGAAGCCCTCCTCAGTATGGAGAACATCGATGTCTGTGCTGTGACTGAAACCTGGTTCAAGGCTCCTGAGAGCACCCCAGCACTATCAGGTTATACCTCATATCATGCATTCCGGCCCCAAAATCCGGACCGAACCACAAAAGGAGGGGGAGTATCCATATTCATAAAGGATACCCACACCTCCAGGTTAGTGGCAACGCATGAAGCATCGGAGACCATCCAGGTGCAATTAACCATAGGTAAAACTGCCCTACAGTTTGTAACATGCTACAGACCACCACCTCAAACCCAGGAAACCCACACAGCCTTCCTGAAGACACTGGAGAGTATGAATGTCTCTCCAAACACCATCATATTGGGTGACTTCAACTACCCAAACATAGACTGGGAACATTACTCAAGTCCCAACACCCTAGCCCAAAGGTTCCTTGAGTTCATAAACTCAAATGCTATGGAACAACTAGTCACCATTCCCACAAGAGGAGAAAATATACTAGACCTGATCATCACAAACATGGGGACAAAGTGCTCCACACCGGAAGTATATCCCTCATTGGTGAGATCAGACCATAAATTAATCTCACTGGAGATCCACATCCCGCCCCCACCCCCAGCAAAAAAGACCAGAGTGAAGAACTTCTCAAAAGCAAGCTTCACACTTCTTAAGACTGGAGTGGTATCCTTCAAGGCCCCCGAGCCAGTGGAAACCACAACCCACGCTGCTGAAACCCTTACAAATGCCTTCTATGAGCACCTCCAGGAATGTATGGATCAAGCAATCCCTAATAAAATCAAGACCCTTTCCACCAAAGGTAGGCGCCCGGTCTGGTGGACTCCAGCCATAAACAAACTCTACAACAAGAGGAGAAAGCTACTACATGACAGAGCAAAATCCCTAAATGGGAAGGCATCTCTGATCAATACTAGCAAAAAACTACGACCACTCATAAAATCATCCAAGGCCAACTTTGAGAGAAAAATCGCTAATGACACGACAATCATAAAGCCTTCTTTAGCTATGTTAGAAACCTGGGTGGAAACTCCCAGATATGCTCAGAATTAGTCCAAAATGATAAAAAAATCACTGAACCCACAGACATTGCCAACATACTGGCAGACAGGTTCAGTGCAAATTTCTCCCCTTCCTCCCCCCCCAAAAGGAGAAATATCTATCCCACCAGAGTCTAGCCTCCCAAACATCTCAGATGCCCAGGTGAGAGCTGCTCTCTCTAAAGCAAAAAACACAGCATCAATGGGACCGGACGGTGTCCCCGGCTGTGTGCTACATGAACTCAATGAGGAACTAAACCCACACAAGGCTGCTGTTTAATCTTAGCCTTACTACAGGATACGTACCCAGAGAATGGCGTACGGCAACTGTGGTCCCACTCCACAAAGGCGGTGCTTCTACGGACCCTGGAAATTACCGCCCCATAAGCTTGATGAGCCTTGTCTGCAAAGCTATGGAGAGGATCATAATGGAACTCATAAATAACGACATTGGGGACCTACAGACACTGGATCCTACCCAATTTGGCTTTGTCAAGGGCAGATCCTGCCTCTTGAACTTGGTCGACTTTTTCGAAACAGTCACTGAGGCCATTGATGAGGGTAAGGCAGTTCACACAGCCTATCTTGACCTAGCAAAAGCGTTCGACACAATACCCCACTCGGGCATCATAGAAAAGCTCACCAGCTTAGATGTAAACCCATATGTCAAAAGATGGGTTGCAAACTGGCTCAAGGACAGAACATACAGGGTTAGAGTTGCTGGTGCCATGTCAGACTCTAAGCGGTCATGGCGGTGTCCCACAGGGCTCAGTCCTGGGCCCCCTCTTGTTCGGCATTTATTTTTCTGAAGTGCAGGCAAACATAGGGGGATTGTGGCTGACAAAATTTGCAGATGACTGCAAACTGGGCACCATAATTGAAACTCCATCAGACACAGACATCCTCCAGAAAGGTCGCATAGAAATGGATAACTGGTGCCAGAGCCATGGCCTTAAGCTAAATGCCAAAAAATGTATAGTCATACCCTTTGGGAAAAACAAGGTAACCCCTAATTACCACATAGGTGGTAATCCATTAAACACGGAAGAAGTTATCAGGGACCTGGGGACCCAAGTTGACGGTAACCTCTCTTTTGACACTCACATTGCCAAAGTGGTTAGGAGGACCTTCTACATTGCCCACCTGATCATGAAGGGATTCACATCCAGATCAGGAGAGGTCATTGTACCCCTGTACTCTTCACTTAGACCAATGATCGAGTACAACGCCCCATTCGGAATGTACCTTACCCGACACCTGCAGCAGTTGGAAAGACCCCAAAAGTTCCTCACCAAAAGGATAAAGGGGCTCAAACATATGTCATACGATGCCCGACTGAAGAAACTCCAGCTCTATTCAGTCGCATACCGTCTGCTCAGAGGTGATCTGTGCCTGACATACAAGGCCATGTCCAACCCGGAATTAATGGACATGCTCCACCTCAAAAAATCCAAATCCACCAGAACCATGAGAGCAAGAGACTTAAACCTCAACACGGATATAAATAGGACGTGCTGGAGGGACAGATTCATCACCCAGAGACTCCCTACACTATGGAACAGAATCCCAGTCCATGTGAGGCAGAGCCCCTCACTGACTCTGTTCAAGAGAAATCTTGACGAGTGGATGGGAGATCGTAGGTTTACCCCGGGAATCATCTCTGTATCACTGCTGGACAGAGGCACAGCAAACTAATGGGTATAGTATTCTCATCCTAAGGGGTGGTGAAAGCCACACACACTCTGGCTAGGCTTATAAATGCCCTAGGGCAGATAGCCTAGTATGAACCTATGAACCAAACTGCATATGAGGAAGCTACAATGGTATCTCAAAAGCGTGTGGACTCGACACTGCCACGGTTTGGACACTGTCATTCGGATTATACCTTGCATCCAGAAGGAATTCTTGTGGTGGGCTCAGGAATGTCACCTAAACAAGGGACTCTCTGTGACCCGACCAGAGGCGAGTCAGATCCTAACGACGGATGCCTCGGACTTGGCTTGGGGAGCACACTTCAATGGGAAATGGATACAAGACATGTGGCCTCCCAAACTACTACATTTGCATATCAACATGAAAGAGATGTTAGCAGTCCAATTTGCTTTGATGGCCTTCAAGGATCTACTACAGCCGGGACAGGTGTTGATTCAAACAGACAACACAACAGTCATGTGGTACATCAACAAGCAGGGGGGAACCCATTCCTACCCTCTCTGCAGACAAGCAATGATTTTGTGGGAAACTGCTCTGAGTTTGCAAATCAATCTTCAAGCACGGTTTCTGCCAGGAGCACAGAACTCCCTAGCAGATGTATTGAGCAGGCAGATTGTGGATCCCCACGAGTGGAAACTGGATCCTCAGGTATTCAAACAATTGACCGTGGCTTGGGGAACTCCAGACATAGATCTGTTCGCTTCTCCACTAAATTTTCAACTGCCAAAATTTTGCACAAAGATGTTCCACCCAAAGGCTTGGAAAGTGGATGCTCTATCTTTCAGTTGGAATAACCTTCACGTTTATGCTTTTCCTCCTCTGCCTCTTCTTCCCAAGGTACTCTTGAAAGTCAGGCGGGACAAGCCTTGCATGATTCTAATAGCACCAGATTGGCCACGTCAGCATTGGTACCGTCTGCTGAGGAGTTTAACTCTGGAGCCTCCTTGGCTTCTGCCACAGGTTCCTCATTTGTTATCCCAGTCAAACAATCATTTTCTCAACGTTCGGGTGCAGTCCCTGCATCTGACAGCCTGGCGTATTCGGTGATGGAGCCGGTGGGGTCTCAGCTTCCTCAACAGGTTTTAGATGTCATTTTGGAAGCCAGGCGGCCTAGTACTAGAAAAGTTTATGCTGATAAATGGAAGAGATTTTTTCTTTGGAGCACAACAAAGGGCTTTGATGTTTCAGTGCCTAATTTAGTTTTGCACTACAGTATCTTACTGAATTACTGGACAAGGGTTTGTCATTCTCTTCTGTGAATGTTCATGCTGCAGCCATTTCTGCTCACTATGATTGTGACCCTCCTTTATTTTCTCACCCTTTGTTCAAACAATTTCTTAGAGGGGCAAAGAATATAAGACCCCCGTGAGCTCCTACTCCTTCCTGGGATCTCAATTTTGTGTTGGAGAAGCTTACTTTACCTCCTTTTGAACCTGCAGCTACGTCTGATTTGAAGTTTTTGTCTTGGAAGACTGCTTTTTTGTTGGCCATTACTTCTGCTAGGAGGGTATCTGAATTGCAGGCACTCATGGCAGTTGAACCCTTTTTGATATTTCATAAGGATAGAGTTTCTTTGCGGACTAAACCTACTTTTATGCCTAAAGTGATTTCTAATGTGGCTTTGAACCAGTTTATTCATTTGCCTACATTTTATGCTGATCCCCAAAATAAGGGGGAAAAAGTCTTGCATTCTTTGGATATTCACAGACAGTTACGTTACTATTTGAGCAGAACTAAGGAGTTCAGACAGACTCGACAGTTATTTGTTTCTTTTGCTTTGGGTTCTCAAGGGAAAGCTGTTTCAAAGCAGACTATTTCAAAGTGGATTGGTCAATGTATTGCTTTTTGTTATTCTCATCATGGGAAGGATATTCCTGCTGGTATCAGACCTCATTCTACTAGGGCTACTGCCACATCTACTGCTTTTTTGAGGGGTGTAGCTACTAAGGATATTTTGGAGGCAGCTACTTGGAGTTCAGTACACACTTTTACTAGGCATTACCATCTCCCTCTTTATTCCGAGTCCAGGGCTGGGTTTGCCACTGCAGTTTTACAGGGCATGTTAGCAGCCCCTAATGCTATTTAGTTTGCCAGCCTCCCTTTTCCTTTGCTTTGGGATTCTACCCACAGGTTATGACTGCAGCAATGTGAGACGAAGAACATAGTACAGTTTTGTACCTACCATAAATGTAGATGTTCGAGGATCTACATTGCTGCAGTCCAATTATCCCTCCCTCCTTCCCCTCTATAGTTTGTGGTTGCTGTGGTTTTTATTTTAGGTTTATCTTTATTTCCACACTGGTAGTTGTTGGGTGTTTACTTTTTTAGCTTAGGCCTTCTGACATCTGGGGCAAGAAAGACTGAGGATATGGCGTCGGTCATGCGCTTATGTACCACGACGTACTGACGTCAGCTCTAGGCGACAATGATCGACGCCAGCCCAGCTCTTTGGTATTCGGGCCGATCGAGGACAGCGGACTACCCCACAGGTTATGACTGCAGCAATGTAGATCCTCGAACATCTACATTTATGGTAGGTACAAAACTGTACTTTTGCGTACCTCTATCAACTGTCTCCCTGCCTGTGAGATTAAGTATTCGAGATACTTAACCTGTGGTTTCCACAATTACAATTTTGACTTATTTACTTTATGACCTTCTGCTAAAAACTTAAGTAGTGCCACCGTATCCTTTTGGCACGCTTCTATTGTAGGAGAAGCCAATAGGATATCATCCACGTATAGTAGAATTTGGCTTCCTTTCCTGGGTGTGAACTGAGCTAAATTTGCCACCATTTCCTGGGCAAATATTGTTGGGCTCACATTATCCTTGGGGTAACCTAGTATAAGTATACCATTTACCTTGATAGGTAAATGCAAACCAGAACCTGCTGTCCTCATGCAGGGGTATGGAGAAAAACGCGTTGCCAATGTCTGACAGTGTAGTACTTTTTATTCTCAGGTTTTAAGTTATTTAATAAAGTGTGGGGGTCCGGTACTACAGGCACTCTTGGGACTACCACTGCGTTGACCGCCTGTAGGTCCTGCACCATTCGCCACGTTCTGTCAGGTTTCTTGACGGGGAAACAAGGGTGTATTACACGTAGAGTTGGGGCACTCTACCAAAATTCCTGATTGTCTTAAAGAAGTTATCACTGGTGCTATGCCTTCCTCTGCCTGTTTGCGTGGTCTAAATCCTGACTTTGGTGTTATATGTACCTTCTCTGCTGTTTTCATCAAGCCCACATCCCCCTTATTAAGTGACCATAGACATTGTGGAATATCCTTCAAGATTTGTTCTTCCTCCTGCGTTAGGAGGAAATTTCAGCTGGGGGGAGAATTGCACTTCCTCAGGTGGACTGTTGGCCTAGCTTGTGTCACCCAGTTTAGTCTCTGGACTTGAACCTGGTGCTCTTTTAATTGCCCCTTTGACATTGTGTTCCAATCGGTAACCTTTTCCCCTAAGTCTACCCACCTAGTGCCCTCTGCCTTAGTAATTGAGACGTGGCTCATAGTGGGATCGAAATAGTTTTGCCATTTCCTTAGGGTGCAGGCTGCCACAGCATTGCCTTGTGTCTTCCAGAAGAGACGGTTTAGCACTATTTTAGCCACCTTATGCATCAGGAATTGTTTTTTGAATTCTCTATCAGGCCCTGCCACTTTCCTGTAGTACATAGTGCAATGTAATTGCCCTGCCACCATAGGAGGGTGGTCCCCATATTTACTTAGGGCTAAATTAACCAAATCTTTGGTTATGCTTCCCGGTCCTGTGGCTCTCTGGTCCTGACTATACCAATAGTGTAATTCCTGTGTCCGTTGGACCATCATTTCCTGGGTGGAAACCATTCTCTTGACTTCAATTCCCCGTGGTGTGGGCACTGCTGCTATACCAAATATATGCATTCAATCCTTGCCCAACAAATAAACTGGGCATACTCTCGATATAATTACCCTATATCGAACCGCCTGATCTGTTTGTGGATCAGTGAACAAGAGTGGACAGGACAGTGGTTCCTTATACACGCGTCCATTTGCTGCCTTAAAAACGAACTCTTCTGTCTCACAGTTAGGAGGCAGGTCCGTTGGCCTTAGCAGGGTCCGTGAGGCCCCTGAGTCACATAGGAATTCTACCTCTCTGCCCTCCACCGTAAGCTTTATCATGGGTTTTTCATCCAGATGCATGGTGGTCTCCAGGGCCGCCAAATTGATGACCTCATATTTTTCTGACTCGTTATTCCAACCTGCACAATCACCTTCCCCTTCCTCATTATCTTCCCCTATACATTGGCAGGAGCTAGTTTCCTCCTGACAAATGTCACAAGAAGTACCCTCCTCACCATATTCCTCTTTCTCTTTTCCTTCAACTAGAGCCGCAGTGACTACAACAGTTTTCACCGTCATATAGTCATGCTGAACTTTGTTTGCGTTCCTGCCGCGGCTGTTGTCGTTCCTCACAATCTGCAGAAAAGTGTCCCTTTTTTTCTCATCTAAAACATTCGCCCCTCTTTGCTTTACCTTTATAATCCTCCGAATGTCCTCCCTGCCTGTTTCCAGGATCTCTACTCGCTCCACGTCCTCCACGCCCCCTCTGTTTGCCTCTCCCTCTTCCTTTTTGATTTTGTACCAAGAATACCTCTCTGTCATCCCCAACAGCAAACGCCTGCCCTTTCTTTTTCTTTTTCTGTTCAAAGTGACGCACAGCATGTCTGGCGTATTTTAACAAGGGCTGTAACTGGGATGTACGATCTATCATGTGTTTGGTTATAAAACTACTTATAGGGGCTCTGCAGCCTTTCAAAAAAGAGTTTTTAAGTTGTTCATAAGGACTATTTGTTTGGTCCTGTGAGATGTCCATTCCACAGTGATCGTTGAATGTTTTAGTTAATCGGACTATGTAATGGTCAACCTTCTCGTCATCAGACTGGGTGCATTGATTAATACACGTCCAATCTGCCCGAGGTCGCCGTTTATGCGCCATTCTCTTTAGAATGTCGGTAATCCTCGTATCCAAAGTCCCCGAATCATGTTCCAGAATGGCTCCATTGTCCGTTCTGGATGACCACTTACCGCACACTAGATGCCAATCTGGTCCCAAAATTTGTCGTAATACTTGTTCAATTTCTAACCCGTTCATGTTATAGCTTAATCTCATACCAATTAAGTCATCTGAGAATTTCCGAAAATTGATCTTAGGGTGGGGAATTCCCTCCGTGGCCCGTTTTATGTCTTCCTTTGCCCATGGACGAAATAGTGGGATCTTGTCCTTCGCCCCCCCGCCTGTGGATTTGCCACTTGTATGAGGGGAAAATTTTCTGTTGAACCCATTTCTTTCTTTATCGTCCATTGTCCCTGTCCTACTGGGCCTGACCGCAATTGCATAGGGGAATCAACCTTTTGCAATGTTATCTTCGGGACCAACGGGGTATTCGTCAATGGCTCGGACAGAGGGATAGGCGAATATAATTGTACCATCCCCTGTCCCTGAACCGGCCTTTGTTGATCTTCTGTCTCTGACCCACTCGCCTCATAACGAGAGGGTATGTCTCTTACCTCATGTCCCACCGCTCCATAAGGTGGGGCTGTGGGACCTCGTGTCACTGTACGTTCGTCTTCCTTATCCACAAAAAGAGCCACCTTTTTATCATCTGTTTGTCTCGCATTACTTTTGTTTTTTGTCCCTTTCTTTCTTATCCTTAAGTGATTTATTTTTCATATATTTCCTATTTGCCTCCTCCAGCCACCTTTGTGCTTGGGGAAAACCCAATTGTCTCTGTTTTTTAGTCCTGGTTCCTGCATCTACTTTTACATCCCTCACTAGTTTTGAACATTTAAGTTTTTTACCTAATATTCCGTTAAAATCATCTTTGACTTTCCCAAGAAATTGTACGTCTCTTTTGTCTAAACTTTGCATATACTTTTCATCTTCATTAAGTCCATATTGGTCTGACATTTACCACATCCTGACCCCATCTTTAGATATTAAAATTCTTTTCAGTCCTTCCTTATGTTAAGATTTGTAAAAAAAAAAAAAAAAAATCCTTTTTTTTTTTTTAACTAAGGTCTTCTTTCAAAATGACCTGACGCACAACAACCGGTTTCTAATCCTCCCTAAAACTTTTCCTGTCGACAGTAAAGAATCTTACCTGTCTCAGTCGTGTGTCCCCTGTCCCAGTTCGGATACCGTCTTTTGGATAGGAATCGGAGAGCGACTGGCCTCTTAACGATAAATTAGTCTGAGGCCTTTCATTATAAGGGAGCTGTGGATTCGACACCCTTCCCGCACGGGCATTACAGCCTCTCTGTCTCCTGATTCGTACCTTCGAAGAGGTAGCCCACCGTTGGGCGCCAAAATGTTAAATTAGAAATAAGAGGACAGCACGTCTGTTAAAGGCAATAACGATTCTTTTATTTTACTTGTACAAGGAGACATCAGTACTTAAAAGCAGTAAAAAATGTCTAACCAGCTGTGCTTCTGCCTACACTTTTATATCATATATTTCACACAATATACAGGATGTTTACTAGACATTCAGTTCCATCTAAGCTTTATTTTAATCTTGTGTTAAACCACATACTTGCTTTCTCATGACCATACACAGTCAAACAATTACTCTGTTGTGCCTTTTGTGGTTGACGCCTTTAGATTCTGCACGTGCAGCACGTAGCAACATTCATAACAAAGTAAAACAAGTTAATAGCTAAAAATACATTTACAGTAAGTGCTACAGAAGATATTTTTTTCATAGTTTAGTACTAGGCTATTTGCCCTGGGGCATTTGTAAGCCTAGCCGTAATGATGTGGCTTTTGCCACCCCATGAAATGGTACAAAAATGTACAGAATAAATTTAGAATACTGTGCCTCTGTCTAGTAGTGACGCAGTGAAGGTCCCCTTATATAATGCAATTAGTTTACTGTGCCCCTGTCTAGCAGTGACACAGATGTGACCCCTGGGGTAAACTTACGATCTCCCATCCACTCATCAAGATTTCTCTTGAAGAGAGTCAGTGAGGGGCTCTGCCTAACATGAACAGGGATCTTGTTCCAAAGCATGGGAAGCCTGTGGGTTATGAATCTATCCCTCCAGCATGTCCTATTCATACTTGTGCCGAGGTTTAAGTCTTTAGTTCTTGTGGTCCTGATGGATTTGGATTTTTTGAGATGGAGCATGTCCATCAGATCCTGATTGGACATGGCCTTGTACGTTAGGCAGAGATCACCTCTGAGCAGGCGGTACTGAATGGAGCTGAAGTTTCTTTAGTCTGGCAGAATAAAGACGTATGTTGGAGACACTTGATCCTCTTGGTGAGGTACTTTTGTGGCCTCTCCAGTTGTTGCAAATGCCGGGTGAGGTACATACCAAATGGGGCATTGTACTCAATCATGGGTCTGATGAGGGAGGAGTATAGGGGTACAATGACATCCTTGGATCTGGATGTGAATCCCTTCATGATGAGGTGTGCAAGGTAGAATGTTTTTCTAACCACTTTGGCAACATGGGTGTCAAATGAGAGGCTGCTGTCTACTTGGGTCCCTAGGTCTCTGATTACTTTTTCCGTACTCAGTGGGTTGCTGTCTGTGATAATTTGTGGGTACTTTGTTTTTCCCAAAGGGGATGACTGTACATTTTTTGGCATTTAGTTTAAGGCCGCGACTCCGGCACCAGTTGTCCGTTTCTGTGAGGCCTTTTTGTAGGATGTATGTGTCCGCTGGTGTATCGACTATGGCGCCTAGTTTGCAGTCATCTGCGAACTTTGTCAGCCACAGCCCTCCCATGTTTGCTTTAACATCTGAGAAATAAATGCTGAACAAGAGGGGTCCCAGGACAGATCCCTGTGGGACACCACTTGTGAGTGGCTTTGAGTCTGACATTGCTCCAGCGATTTTAACTTTATGGGTTCTGTCCTTTAGCCAATTTGCAACCCATCTAGTGACATAAGGGTTTACGTTTAAGCTGTTGAGCTCATCTATGATGCCTGAGTGGGGTATTGTGTCGAAGGCCTTAGCCAAGTCCAGGTAGGCTGTATGGACTGCTTTGCCCTCATCAATGGCTCTAGTGACTGTTTCGAAAGTCAACCAGGTTCAAAAGGCAGGATCTGCCCTTTACAAAGCCGAACTGGGTGGGATCAAGTGTCTGTAGGTCCCCTATGTCTCTGAGTTCCATAATTATTCTTTCCATAGCTTTGCAGATCAGGCTGGTTAAGCTTATGGGGCGGTAGTTCCCAGGGTCTGTAGAGGTACCCCGTTTGTGGAGTGGGTCCACTGTTGCTGTACTCCAGTGTTCAGGTACATATCCTGTAGTAAGGCTAAGGTTAAATAGCATTTTTATGTGCAGGTTTAGCTCCTCTTGGAGTTCACGTAGTATGCAACCCGGGATACAGTCAGGTCCCATTGATGCTGTGTTTTTTAGCTTTGTTGAGGGCGGTTCTCACTTGGACATCTGAGATGACAGGGAGATTACATTCAGCTGGGATAAGTATTTCATCTTTTGGGGGTGAGGGAGGGGAGAAATTTGCACTGAACCCGTCAGCCAGAATGTTGGCAATATCTGTGGGTTCAGTATATTTTTTGTTGTTGTGAACTAACTCTGAGCATATCTGAGGGTTTCCGCCCAGGTTTCTAACATAGCTGAAGAAGGCTTTGTGGTTATCTTTAGTGTCCTTAGTGATTTTTCTCTCAAAGTTAGCCTTGGATGTTTTTATGATTTCTGCTAATGTTGATCAGAGATGTCTTCCCTTTATAGGATTTTGCTCTGAAGTACAGTAGCTTCCTTCTTTTGTTATACGATTTGTTAATGGTTGAGGTCCACCAGACAGGATGCTTGCCTTTGGTGGTGAGGGACTTGGATTTATTTGGGATTGCATGATCCATGCATTCTTGGAGATGTACATAGAAAGCATTTGTGAAGGATTCGGCATTGTGGGATGTGGTATCCACTGGCCCAGTGGGCTTAAAGGATACCATCTCAGTCTTAAGAAGAGTGAAGTCTGCTTTTGAGAAGTTTTTCACTCTGGTCTTTTGTGCTGGGGTGGAGGTGGGATATGTATATCCAGGGTGATTAGTTTGTGGTCGGATCTCACTAGAGAGGGGTACACCTCCGGTGTGGAGCATTTTGTCCCCATGTTTGTGATGATCAGGTCTAGTATATTATCTCCCCTAGTGGGAGAGGTGACTAGCTGTTCCAGTGCATTTGAATTTATGAATTCCAGGAACCTTTGGGCTAGAATTATGTACCCAAGCTATGTTTGGGTAGTTGAAGTCTCCCAGCATGATGGTATTTTGTGATGCATTCATATCCTCTAATGTCTTTAGGAAGGCTGAGTGGGGTTCCTGAGATTGGGAGGGTGGTCTGTAACATGCTACCAGTTTTGCCTATGGTTAGTTGCACCTGTATGGTCTCTGATGCTTCATGTGTTGCTACTAACCTGGAGGTGTGGGTGTCCTTGATGAATATGGACACTCCCCCTCCCTTTGTGGTTCGGCCCAGGTTTTGGGGCTGAAAAGCATGATACGAGGTATAGCCTGGTAGCGCTGGGGTGCTCTCAGGAGCCTTGAACCAGGTTTCAGTTACTGCACAGACGTCTATGTTCTCCATGCTGAGGAGTGCATCGAGTGTCTGCATCTTGAGATTTAGACTTCTAGCGTTGAGCAGCATTACCCTTAGTTTTTTTCCATTTTTGTTTTCTAAGGAGGTGGGTTTGTCTTTTGAGCCTTGCCTAAAAAAGGCACTATGGGGGTGGCAAGAGCCTTGGCCAATATCCGGAAGCCCAGTGGTGACAGGTGTAAGCCATCCCTTGCGAAGCAGCTTGGCTTGTCCAACATGTCATCCCAGATAGACATTGGATCCCCTTAGAATGACACCAGTACTTAAGCGAATTGTTAAAGCTGATCATCTTGTCTTTGTATTGTGGCATCATTCTTGGTGAGGGCAAGATGCTGTTCAGGGTCAGGGTCATACCAGCCTGGGCTACATAATTGGAGAGCTCCTCTGTCTCTTCATGTAGTCCAGGGAGGTACGTCTCAGGTCATTCACGCCAGCATGGACAATGATGGAGTCATATTTGTACTTGCTTTGGAGTGACCTAAATGCGTGTGTTATGTGGCGGATCCTAGCTCCGGGTAGGCAGCTCAGTCACCCTCTCCTTGGTCAGCCTGGTAAGCGGGACATCAGTGTGTCTGACTATAGAGTCACCTATTACTAGTGTATCAGGCATGGTGTTTGGCCTTAAGGGCTGTGATTGGTTGACGCACTGATTTATTGAAGTATGTGTTGCATGTGTTTTGTTTTGAGGTGGTGGAGTTTTGGATGTCTGCTTTGGGAGCCTCTGTTGTTTTGGTAAGTTTTATATTAGATCCTCCGATTATGTCTTTGTGTTGTGTTTGGTTTGCAGTTGTAGTAGGTCTATGTGGGACTGGGTTTGTTGTGTGTGTGGTTACCATCTCCTCCTGTCTGGTCATGCCAGCCCTGAGTTGAGAGAGTTCAGCCTCCAGTTTGGCTATATAGTTGCATCTCTCATGTATTTGTGTTTGTTGGGAGGAGGAGAGGGTTGTCTGTGTACATGAGACAATTGTAGCATTGTCTCAAGATACCCAGATTAACAAGCTGAACTGGAGAGGACGCCAGTAATCTACCACTCGACATGCTAGAACAGTACAAGGGAGTGCTGTGCCTTAAGGGAAGTGGATATTTACAGGGGTGGTAGGTGGATGGTAGTGCTTTACTTAGTACGAGAGTGCTTACTTAGTAGAGAAGTTTTGAGAACAAGTGCTAGGCTTATAGTATAGCGAGTAGTCTGATTTATATAGAGCTTCCTGAAGGGAAAATTTGAAGAGCAGACTTGGCGGAGCCAGAAGAAGTTTAACATTGTTTAACTGGTGCTGCGCTATGCACACAACCGCGCAAAGCCGTGCAAACGCGGATTTTAAACGGGGAACTACAAAAGAGCTAGAAATGGTCCAAAACAACCAATTACTACAGCTCTTGTGCTGAAGTCACTTCCTACAGGGACAGGTAGGCTGCTCAAGGCTCCCCACTCCCACTGGTGAGCAAAGAAACTTCCTTCTGTCCAAGTAAGATAATGGACAACACAGGAACTTACACCACAGCCCAGAATACAGCAGTGCCTGTAAACTGGTCTAAACTAGTTGAGGAGAGGCGGGAAAACAAGGATTATTTTTTTGTTTTTTGATAGAAGCACACAGAAAATGCAGAAACAGTGATAAATCAATCAGTTACACAGGCTAGCACACTTTAGTGGGCAGCCTCAACAGTTAAATTAAACAAACTTTCGATCAGATTCGACTAAGGTAGCATAGTTAGTGTAGTATGATTTCTTTAAAAATGCTTGTGTATACCTAGAGGAAGCTGCATTTCTCGTGCTACAGTTTTTAGAAGCTGTTTAAACTCCTCTTGGAAGCTAGTCAAGCATTTGCAATGACCTGTTAGAGACACCCTCCACGCACATTGTCTGTGTTTACAGTTCAGATCTTTCCCAACCTTTTCCCCAGGCATGTTCTGGTTTCCTAAAATGCCACAAGCTTTTGAACTGTTATAACCTGCAGAATTTGACATCTTTGTTCCCTTCTTGGGTTTTCTTTTATATCCCATCAGAAAAAGTCTACAATGTTTCCTACTTAAGGAGGTTCTGGTTCCTCCTGTATTTGCAAAAGGAGGTTCTGGTGCCTCTTGTATTTGCTAAAGGATGAAACACTTGGCACAAATGCTGACATTTTGCATAGTGTCAGTGGAACTAGCATTCAGACTGCCAATTAAGTATCATTTTGGCAGTTAATTGACATGACAGATGAGAGATTTGTTAAGTACTTTTTATTGATGGCAGCAAAGAAAGATTTACTGCTTTTAACTGTAGTCCCATTTAAGGCCAGTTATTCTCCTCATTACATTATATGATAGTGTTTTTAATTTTATAATTTGCCATTTAATTGTAGGCAATTATAAAAAAAAAAAGTGCAGTGTGTTTAAAAAATAAAATTGTTTACCTTGGATGCACTATGGTGGACCAAATTCTATTTTTAATGCATAAGCAGCCTAGAGGCATTTCTTACAAAGCCAGGGGTGAGAACAGTATTTGTGGATGAGACAGCTTGTGGCAGTAAGTCTGGACAAACTCGCACCAAGTGATGCACTGCAGTGGGCTGCTTCTGTGACAGTTTTGTTAATTGCAACTTAGTAGCGTTTCATTTTTTAAATCTTTTTGCAGTGCAGTTCAGTGTTTTTTGTGTTCTTTTGCTTCATTCTTTCTGGCTACCACCATGTCCCATCCATCCATATGTCACTGTCTTGTACTGTCTCCATTCTAAAGCTGCTGCTGGCATGGAACCTAAGAGTATCCTGGGGACTTTGTGCTATTGACAGCTTCCACCTGGGAATGTTTTCATGTATGACCTACACTTGTTTATTTCTCCGTCCCTCACTCCCTTGTTTTCATCTTTTACATCAGAATGCTGCTGCAGTTTGACTACACTTCCTCGCAGGATGCACATAAATAAATGCCCCCCAGGATGGACACGCTCATCCCTCCCTGCCCAGTGCCTTACATGCCCAGAACACTAGTCGAATCAAGTTAACTGAGACATAGTTAGGGCTTTAAACCTCTGTCATCTGTTCAGCATTTTGCTATGTTAACTATATTGCGAGAAATGTTAGGGTTTTTTAGTTACACTTTTAGTTAGTTTAGGAAATTAGAATACAATACTGTTTTTTTTTCCAATTGGCAAGTTGTGGTAATTTTTTTTTTTCATTTTTTTATTTTTATTGAAATGTTTGTTACAAATGTGAGTGTTTCGTTTTTAAGTGGTTGATTTTTAGGTATACTTATTTTTGATGGTTGTTAGTGTCATTTGTCATTTTGTGAATTTACTAGAACATTTGGTGGCATGCCAAATTTATACATAATTGAACTGTTTAGGAAAAACTAAAGGGTATCCACCCTATCACACCACTTATGTAGGATATTTTTATTAGGGTAAAGTGAAATATCCCTCTTGCATGTATTTGTCAATTTATTCTCACCATCTGGTATCCAGGATCAGTATTTGTCAAGGCACCAGGACCATAATGCTGTATGCTGCTTCCTGCAATCTTTTACAAGTGCAGATCTGCAAAACAGAATTAGTACAGCTTGTAGTAAGTTGCATAGATTAAATTAGACAGACCAATTTTGGGGGACTTGTCTCAGCTTATGATGTTTAGGCTCGCTCTTCCATGTGTTGCTGAAGATGCATTTCCTTTTTCCAGTGTACTCCCTTGTGCTTCATTCCTTCCTTTTGGTAAATGGGGCTTACACATATTGACCAGGGAAGATAAACAAGTATGCTTATAGTTTTGAGTACAAATAGTGCCTACACAATAAATGTTCAGCAGTGTTGTATTCTGCAGCATGGGTTTGTTAGTTATTGGAATGTTTACAGTATTCATCAAAACGGTGTTTAAAGGATAGATGGAGGGTGAAGGGGAGAAGGGGAGAAGGAGAGCCTGAATTAAGGTGAAAGGTACCTCATTGGGTCTATATTTCTAAAACAGAAATCCTTTCAGACACCTCTCCATGAACACAAAAACCGTCGAAATTCACTTCCAAGAATTGCAGAATTTTTCACAGGGCAAAGAAACAATTGCCCCGTACCACAACGGAACACACACCGCACTAAATCAAACCCACCCTCAAGTGGGCTCCACCCTCAACTCCTCCTAACTATATATGCAAACTCCGTGACCCCACTAGAGTGGGGAAAAGGGCAAAGTTGTGGAGTTGGCCAACTACTTCCATGAATTGCAGAATTTTTCTCTGGGTTAGGAAGTGAATTTTAAAGGTTTTGTGTTGGAGAGGTGTTCGATGTAACAGTCTTTCGACGTAGTAATATAGACCTGCCTCATAAAATATGAATGTGACTAGTGGAGTGCCTCAGAGTTTAGTACTGCGACCACTCTCTTTCAGCATCTACTTCTGCAATCCCAAGACCAGGAATTGAGACTTCAGGTAACCAAATTTAAAGATTACTGCCAAACAGGATGGTGATATGGTGTTAAATCTCCACCCCGATGACCATTCATTTAAAGCAGGGTATTGTAAACAGTGTGTGGAAAAAGGACTGAAATAAAATGTAAAACGTGTAGTATTGTCATGTTCAGTAAATAGTGCTCACTTTCAATGCACTCGCTTTCAGTATACAGAATAGCTAATACCCTACTCCAGCCAATGTTACAAGACTCCTGACTACATTATCTCTTTGATTTCTCTTTCCATCTACCATTTAGCAACAGTAGTCAGAAAATCCTTGTGTTTAGAACTAATGTCTGAAGGCAAATAATCCAAACCAAAAGAAGTTATCGTACTTCTTTTATAGAGCCTTAATTACACCAGTTTAGTATAGTACCTTCTTTTTCAGTATGTACCTTTGAACAACTGGAAAGGGATTTAAACTTCCAACAGCACATGGATAACATTTGCTGGAGAGGGGAGTTCATTACCTAATGCCTGCCTCAGCTCTGCAGCAAACTTCTTTTGCAAGTTAAAACACAGTGATTTCTTTGCATCCTTGGGATTTAACCTGGATGATTAGCCATAAATTTAACCTGGGACTGACTGACTTTGCCCTTGAGAGGGTAGGTATAGCAAGATGTAAATGGTTTTGTGACTCTGTACTGCTTTATATTTCATATGGCCTTGTGAAATGGATTAAGGTTTGGGTAAGGATAAAAATACTGGCACATAATGGTGAGTGTAGGATTGGAAGGGTTAAAGGTTAATCCATCTGTGTTTCATCAGGTTCAGTAAACCACCAACACTTCATCTCTCCTCCCCCGGGGGGAACTCTCTCTTTAATGATGGCAAGTGAATGAGAAATATGAGAAAGTTAAAACTGCTTTAATTTTAGCAGAGTTTAGTCCAAACCCTACCAACTGTAGTGAAGTAACTAATTCATGGCACACTGTATAAGCTGGGTGGAGTAATAGTGAGGTAATTGAGGCAGGGTGTAGAACTGGAGTTGCTCAGACAGTGCTTTAACCACTCTATAGAGTGCTGATTAATAGCTTTTAGTGGGTTACTAGTTTGTCATGTTTGTGATGCAGGAAAATTCCTTTTTGTTTGAATGGAACTCTGGTAGACATTGACCCAAAATGAAAAACAAAATTTAACTGGATATTTCTTTGACTTGCCCACAGAAGTAATTGTTGAAATGGGATTTCAGAGATCTTTTTCTGTATAAAAGAGAGGCTTTGTATTGCAAATAAACATGTTCTTACTTTTCATATGGAGTTCAAAATGTATGACTTGCACCCTGTCACCAGAAAGCAGTACTGATGAATTATCTGCAGACCTCAATGAGGTGATTATGCACTAAATCAGTCCATTTTCGTGGAAGCCGGGCAGAGGACAGCACAGATTTATGTCTGAGTGCTGTGTAATAGCTCCCACCCGACCAAGGGGCCTGCTGATTATAGGAAATGCATAAGCAGAGTCAGATTTTGGGCTTATGATGACATCACAATCATTCAGGTAGTTTTGCCATGACATCCCCTACGATGTTTAAAGGACAACCGTGCCCTCAGACTCAAAAAACATATTAATTTCATCATGGTTTGATGTTTCCTGCATTTTAATAGCACTCTGAGACTATTTTGAGCTTTTTAGATATTTTTAGATGCAATTTCTGACTCTGACCACAAGGAGTCTGGCATATTGAAAAAATTCAGACTGTTTACTCTGCCTCAAATAATGCATTCTGGGATACTTAGTCTCCAAAAAATTGCATCAGATCTTTGCCTTAAGCTGCTGTCACTTCATTGACTTGACAGGCATTCACTGCAGGCTTAAAATCCCCTACTTTTGGTTAAAATGTTTTCCTTTTTCAATGACCACTTAAAACACAAGCAGTGTAAATGCTACAGAACAGAACTGAAAGGTGCATTTTCTAGCCCTTTCATCTTAGAAATGCTAAATTGCTTTCTTTTGTGAAGGCTGAAATCTAGCTCTTCAAGGAATCTCCCCTCCCACTTCACACCTACCTTCCCTAGCTGTCAAAGAGCCAAGGGTAATTTGACCCATTATCTGCATGTGATTGACGTGACCAGACTAATGTACTGTTTGCTTGTCTGCCTTTTCCTCCTTACAGTGGGAGACTTTTTTTGTTGCACTACTCCTGTCAAATTTAAAACCAAGCAACATAGCACTGGCAATAATCCCTACTTTGCAAAGCAGTCTGCCACTTATTTTCCCTTCCTGTTTAAATAGCTAACAAGTGATGCACTATAAACTTGAAATATTTTAGACTTGCATGACAGCACCCACATGCTTTTTTGAGTCAATATTTAAAAAAAAATTATGGTAGTGCATACATACGACACACACACTGCTTTACTTCTACAATGATTTAGATTTTTACATTTTATAGCAGTGTACTAACCAAGCAGAGAAATATGGTTCAAAAGCAAGGATAAATTGATCCTGAAATACCTATGAACCTCAGCGCAAGAAATTAGGACAAAGCCATACATAGAAGTGGGACAAAGGCACCAACGAAAAGTAGTCTGGGTCTGAACTGTCTGCAAACAGCTGCAGTTAACTTTGAGGATGTGTCTACCTGTTTGAGCCAATATTCATTTTCCCTGAGAGCACTCTGCTTTGGCTTGTAAGCAGCCCCCCCCACACACACACACACACACACACACACACACACACACACACACACACACACACACACACACACACACATACACATTCCACTTTCTTATTCCCTTCTGTTAGCAAATAGTATCCGCCATAACTCATCAAGCATTAAACATAACTGGGGAAATATAAACCCTGGATCAAAATGAAAATAAGTAGGCTAAGCTAAAAATGCAGCTGTGAAAGGGAAGCAACAGAAAAAGATTAACTCCACTAATGTGCAATTAAAACTTGGGAGGACACAATATCAGGGCTAGGAGGCATAGAAACAGGGACAAATTACATTTAGGATACACTATTAAGAAGTAATAAGACTTACCTTACTTATGAAGTAGCAAAACGCTGGTGAAGAAGAAGTGCTTCACATGAAGTAGAGAATAACAGATTTGCCAACACAGAAAAGGAGTTCCACACAGCACCTAGTCCATTTATTAGGTTAACAGTGTGCTGGGAAAGGCAGTGTTGACATCACAATGTGGGAGGATCACAGGGATTCTGTACAGCATGCAAATGAGGCAGTGTTTACGTCACTTTGGGGGAGGAAACCTCCCAGGATCTTCAGCAAGAGCTATGGCAGATGTGACATCATTATTTAAGAGACGACTAGACAGTTTTCATCTTGGTTTTAAAACTGAAAGTCAAACTATGCTTTTTGAGGAGACATCAGGTACAGATATTTGATTTGATATCCCGTTGTTTTCCTTTAAGTGCTGGAGGAAGGGGAGTGTAATGTGTGGCTTTTACAAGTGAATTTTGCTCCTTGGTCCGCACTCCATTTATGGACATATTAACTCCCCTTAGTTTCTACTGGAGGTCCATTAACTGGATTTGAGCACTGTAACACACACTCCTCCGTCCCTGTGGTAAAGTTGTACAGGCCTCATTGTTTACTTCTGTGCTTGGCTAATTTCTCCATCTCCTGGGCCCCTATCCAATCCCAGATCGACTGGGACATATTCAGGACTCTGTATTTCGCAGAACCACCTGGGCACTGTACAGTAGCTTTCACTTTTACAGTAAATGCAGAGCAGAAGGGATACATTTATCAAGAACAATGCACAGTTTAAGTTAAGACTCTACAGTGGGGTGAACAGCAAGGAAACTGTGGATCCTAAAAAAAGTACAACTATAAGTCTGTATTTGCACAAAGACCATCTGTACAAAAGGTAGAACATCAGAAAAGAAAGCAACTGTGTGACTTCAACACATGAGCCAACAAAGCAGAATGGCACATTTGGAAGACTTGTTAAACATTTCACAGAATGTGTTGGCTTGGTGGGCAGTTGAAGGTAGTTGATGATCCACAGAATTTTTTCACAAAACTGTACAGAACAAAACAAGAAAAGGGAAGTAAAAGTTGCACTTTAAACCAGTATGGCTATTCTTTTATTTATAAAACTCCGATGCTGCTTGAGGCTCACCAGTCCTGAGTCTTTCAGGTAGCTTGTACCATTGTAATAAGTACAAGCTACAACTAGCTGGCTTCTACCCCGGTACATTCCTTGCAGTGCATCATTCAGATTGGGCAGTAATTTAATATAGGGTGGAAAGTTGTCAGTCTCCCAAGGAGGCTGAATGAAATAGTGAAGCTTATAAAATTGGACATCTCTGTGCGCACACGCTATTAAAGCGCCGGATGAATGCATACAGAGCTATACATTTGGATTGTTTGGTACAAAACAGTTTCCAGTATTTCTGCCATCACAGAACTGCTGTTTAATTTGGTAAGGTCGCTTCTACCATGCAAAGTAAAGCAGTATAAAAAAGTGAAATAGTCTTCTGTCTACGTTTATCGCTCAAGTATCCCAGAACAGCACTTGTGAAAGTACTGGGACCATAGCGCTTTATGGTGCTTCCCTGTGATCATTTCTGTCATAAGTACGTATTTGCAGGATAGAATTAATGCAGCCTTCATCTGCTGTATTTTTCTGGCCTTGCCACTCTGTTGCATGATTGATTGAGCAACTGCTAGCTGCTCCATTCCATAGATCAATTTAGCTGCTCCATTCAAAGATCAATTTTACAGGGTAGACCATCAGAACTGCCTTTTCTTCCCTGCGGTCAATTTTTTTTTCAGAAGCATGTAATGCATCTGCCTGTGTAGCCACATAGCTTGTAGAGAGGGGACCTTGATCATAAATGTAAGTAAAGTGAAAGTATTTTGGAAAGTGTTTGCTTGAAAGGATGGTTTCTGAATGTTACTGGTATGATAGGTGATGCACTGGAGATTACTCAACATGAATTTGTTATTGGAGGTCTTGCATAAATTTCCTTGCACTCTGTTCATTATGGAAGGTGTTGGATGCTGGTTTAATGTAGATGCGTGTTGGTATATATCTAAAGCTTTTGATTTGCCACATCATAGGGTTGTTTCAGTTTTACAAGAGTACTGTATTGGTAAAAAAGATTGTTGGAAAGGAAATGGAAGTTAAGCTTGGCTCCTCTTTATCTGAAGAGTGTGTGATTAAAGCAAGTGTCCATTATATTTGTGTTGGGCCCTATTCAGTTTTGGCAACTTTGTCTAGGTTTTCTATTGTTAGTATCATTTGGTAAATTAAGTATGCTGATGCTGAAATTGGAACAATATCTCATGCATCTCTGTTCAATTTTGTCTTTAATCTTATTTGGATAATTTTATATTCATGGGCATCAAATAATGAAATTCAGCTTAATATAAGTAAGGCATGCCTTATGCATTTTAGAGGGAGTAATCCTTATCCCATGAATAATTCTGGTATTAAGCTTGAATAATTCAGGTATTTAAGGAGGTTATCAGTGGTCTTTGGGTTAAATCCGATGATGATAAAGTACACTTGTTGGAGGTTGTTGTTTTGAAATGAGAAACATGTTTAGGATCGTAACTAGTGAGGTTGGATTGTTTTGCTTCCTGTTTATAAAACTATAATCAGACCAGTTGACTACTGTGGATATTTTTAATGTTCATTTGTGCCGAGTGAAAGCCACCTCGCACAATGACTTTGAATTCTTATCTTGTATGAGGGGCTTGAGTTTTATAGAAGTAGATTATAATGATGCACATTACAGTATAAAATATATAGATCGGTTAGGGATGATTTGATGACCATTTTTAAATGTGTTAATTGTAATTTTGGTGAAAATGTGGAAATTCATAGGAAGAAACCTTCTCTAAATACCAGGAATAATTAATTACTTGTTGAACTCATTTCATGGTAGAACTTGTATTGGTGGAATAGCATCCCATTAAGCATTAGGAAATCTTAAAATATTTGAGTCTGAACAACTTAGATTGTTGGATTGGGTGTTGGTCTTTGATCCTGCATCTCTTTGGTAGCAAGTTCTTTGAAGATCTAAATAGGCATTGAGCTTGCACTTTAAATGTTAGGTATACTTTGTACATCTTCCATAATATGGAAAAAGGACACTGAGTTAGGCAGAGCTGTGAATTGTATTGCTTTCTTTCCTTCCCATATAGCTCCTTTTGTGAGATTAAAAATACAATTTTAATTTGACTTGATAGGCAATTCTTTCTTAAAATAATCGTAATTAAATTTTAACTTGGGGGTACTGTTTAAATCCACATTTATGTAGCACTTAAGCTTTACATGTTTGAAACTGGTAGTTGCTTGAGGAACCTATTTGTATTCGTGCTTGAAGGAAAGTACTGGCTGAAGTAGCTAGTAAACACCTTTGTTGTGCTTTTACTTCTACTTGGGCTAAGACAGGTAAAGCAGACTGTGGTTTATCATCCTGAGGACACTATCAGTGATCCACACATCTGAAGTTGTTAATCTTCCTATTAATCGCTGATGGATTTAGTTCTGAGCCCTCGGAACAGAGTCTGCCTTATACCAAGCTTACGTGCACCAAAACCCAAGCTAAGCTGCTACCCACAATGCCCTTTGCTCATTTACCTCGGATCTCGTTTTCTGTACAGCCATATAGCAGCGTTTCACCGAGCTCTCCAGCTAAGTGCTTTTTTCTTAAAGATTTAATAGTTTGAATGTTTTTTTTTCTTCCTTATAACCTGTTCTTGTTCTGTATTGCTACTGCTCTACCCACAGGTATTTCTATCTTACCATTGTTGGTAATTTCTTGGTATCTCTAACTTTCTACCTTTACGATATGTTATTGTTGGTATTTACTTTTTCTCTCCTCAATTTCCTTTCCTCTCTCTCTCCCTTGTGTGTGAGAGTGTGTTTGGAATGACTGAAAAGAAGGGAACTATGGGATTTAAACACTGCTCTTCTTGCAGTGGTAAACTGCCGAATAGTGACCTCCATGAGGAATGTGTTTACTGTTTGGGGTTCCGCATTTGTCTGCGAAACCCCTGTGTGATATCTGTGCTAGTTTCAGTCAGCGGACACTGAATGAACATCGTAACAAACTTATTTTAAAGGGCCTGCTTGCTTTGCCTTTCTCGGAGGCCATTTCTGCGACAGAGGTCTCACCCCCTTCTGCTTCAGATAAGAAACGTCCTCTATCAGATCCCTCTTCACTGGTTGGTGACAGAGGTAAAGGTCTTAAGCACAAGGCCCATAAGACATCGTCTGAACACAGTTCTGCCTCCTCTGTGCCGACTACTGCATCTGCTCCGAGCTCTGCTCCAATGAAGTTCACCAAGGTAGCCTCGGCGCCCACACCGGCACCGACAGTTACTGCACCGCCTAAGTCTACAGTGCCAACCAGTATTAAGTCTTCGATACCGACCAGTATTTCCATTTCTTTAACAGCACCGACTTCGCCTGTTTCGACCCAGTTATCTGTTCCGACAATGACATCAGAACTGTTCCTGTTGTCCACTCCTGTAGTGACTTCTGCTCCGAGCCGTTGCACGGCTCCGATCATACAGTTACCTCTTGCAAAATTGGAATAGTCTGTGCCATTCTTCGACACACCACAGACCCGATACTCATCCAATGTGGACCAGTTTGCCAGACAAGCCTGCGGCCTCTCTTTGGACTGGCCTGACTCCCCGTTAGGTGCATCGGTGAGATCCACCAGGAGCCTTTCCAAACTGGATGTGGTGCGACTTTTTGATCAACTGCTGACTGCTAGGGCAATCTCAAATCCGCCTAGACCCTATTCCACTCCTGGCTTTGGGTCTATTTCTCCAGCAACCCCTACTTACTCTCCTCCCTTGGATTCCTTCCTTGACGCTGTCAGCAACTCTGTCTTAGGCTCAGAGATCCCGTTCGGTGCAGGTTCCGTCGGAACCCGCCCTTCCTCAATCTCATGCTTGGGGGGTTGAGCCCCCAGTCTGGTGTCAGTTCCAGCAATTTTGTCGGCCCTGACTTCGGAGCAGAGGGTGTCTATCTCTCCGAGCTTGATTAAAGCCTGTCCCTGGGGGCGGACCGTCTGGAGTGGGGTGCGACCCCAGTTTCGGGCTCCGATTCCTCTTTGGGCGGGCCCGCTTTCTGGGTGATGGAGAGGGCTCTTGCTGCCAGCAGTCCTCCACAGTTGGTCATTCCCCCCAGTTCCCTCTGAACCACAGCTGTCAAAGTCCACCCCCCCAGGATTCCAAGAGCGCAAGGCCCAGGAGATCCCTTTTCAGGGCATTTCACTTTGTCTTCTTCGGATGTTCCCACCGAAGAACCCACTCGGAAATGGGTGTGTGAGGAGATGCATGGACTCCTCCGGAGGAGTCACTCAGAAGATACGGACTAAGATGATGGGGAAGGGCTCCCTCGGTTGCCCCCTGATTGTCTCCTTCGGGGACATCATGGAGATATTGAAACAGAGGGGTGTCTGGAAGTCCTCATCCCCTTCCTCAGAGGAATCTGTATTCCTGCAGACCTTTTGCTCCAGACCCTCTACTTCTTGGGTGACCCCCCCCCAATGAGCTGGTTAAGCTCATCATGCAATGGACTTGGAAGAACCCCAACTCCGTTGAGGCCATCCCAGGAGAATCAAAGTACTCTCCCCTCCAGAGGATCAGCCCCATTGGTCCAGAGGCTTGCCAGTGGACGCTATGGTGGTGGCTGCCAGGAAAAAGGACCTTGCAGAAGAGAGTCCTGCTGTTCACCCACCCAACAGAGTCCCGGGCAGTGCACAGGTTACGGAAGCGAGTCTTTGCATCAGCAACTTTCACGCGTAGTTCTCTGAATTTTATGGCACATTTTATGAGGCTCCAGAGAGATCTTATCTCTGAACTCTCGCGGGTCAAGTATCGGATGGAGCACGAGATAAGGTTGCTTCCCAACTTGCCACCCTAGAATCCATATCAAATTCATCCATGAGGTTGCTGTCACACGCACCCTTAGGAGCAGCTAGATCTGCGTGCAGGCATAGTCATGAGGTGTCACACCTGGATGCACATCTGTGACCTCGTGGACTCTGTCTTAAATGCTCTTATCGGGCCCTCTGCTCTGTTTGGTGCGAAGGTCAAGGATACACTAGCCAGGTGCTAGCAAGATGGGAAAACCTTGTCTGCAGTTGGCCTACGCTTTTTCTGAACCTCAGCATTCATTCTACAGGAACCAGAGGAGCGGAAAATGTGGCACAAGAAGTCTCTAGGTCCTTTCTGAGATTCACGTGGTGAGGACTCCTCTAGAGGCAGAGGCAGTTCCAGTAATGAAAGCTGCCTCTTTTGGGGCAGAGGGGGTTCCCGGAACCAGGGCTGCAGAGTTTCCTTCTCAGGTAGACCATATCGGCTCTCCTGAGGCACTGCCTAATTGCTTTCCTCTGGAAGCAGTCTGGGTGTGTTTCTCTGCGCCAGGATGCCTGGCTGTCCATTACGAATGATCAGTGGGTGCAGAGAATCATTACCAGAGCCTACCATATTCCACTAATATCCTATCCAAGACCTTCGAAATCCCTTCCCTATGTTCCACCCAGTCAAAGGGAGGAGGCAGCTTCCGAGATACGAAAGCTACTTCAAAAACAAGCCACCCAAAAGGTCCCCTTAGATCAGTGCGGGTCAGGGTTTTACTCTAGATTCTTTTTGGTGCCAAAGAAAACAGGGGACTGGAGGCCCATTCTGGATCTCTGTCTTCTAAACAAATCAGTAGTTCAGACCAAGTTCCACATGGTCACAATTCAGTTCCTCCTCCCCTATCTGCAGGAGGGTGTGTGGATGTGCTCATTAGATCTCAGGTATGCGTATTACCATATCGAGATGGACAAGCGCTCCAAGAGCCTCCTTCACTTCCAGCTGGGAGACTCACTACCAGTTCAGAGCCCTGCCTTTCGGTCTCTTGATGGCCCCCAGAGTGTTCACGAAATGTCTGGCAGTGGTAGCAGCTCATCTGAGACTTCAGGATTCCAGGTGTTTCCATATCTAGACTATTGGCTCCTCTCCGCCCCCACCAAGCGTCTCTTGGTCAGGGCCCTCCACTACACCTTGCCCCTAACAGAGTCATTAGGCATCACCATACACTGGAAAAAATCAAACCTCCGTCCATCACAACTGGAATTCATAGGGGCAATATTCAACACGCAGTCAAGCCTAATTTCTCTTCCTCCCTAAAGGCTTCAGAGACTCAAGGCACATGTTCCGATGATACTCTGCCAAAGCAAGGTGTCTACAAGGGAGATTCTTCAAACCTTAGGATCTATGGCCGCAGTCATCACCATAGTCCCCTTAGCCAGACTACACATGCGATTACTACAATGGCTCCTTCAGGCCCAGTGGATACCCAATCTTCACCCCCTGAACTCAGATTCTCATCACCAGCATTTGCAAACAAAATCTCCTCTGGTGGATGAGTACAGACGAAAATCTTTGGTGTCGTCCCTTTCAGGTTCCACAGCCCAGAGCCACAGTGACCACAGATGCTTCCCTGATGGGGTGAGGGGGCCACTTCCATGGAAAGTCAGTCCAAGGCACGTGGTCCGATGTAGAGGTCAATTTGCATATCAATGTCCTGGAGTTGAGAGCGGTGCTGTTGGCGTTGCAAGCTTTTCATCCGCTTCTTCCATCTGGAACAATTGCTGTCCAGTTGGACAACATTTCCATGGTCTGGTACATAAACAGGAAGGGACCAAGTCTTACCCCCTTTGTCACGAAGCCATGAGAATCTGGCAGTGGGCGATAGCTTCCAACCACTTCCTGATCGCTTCCAACCACTTCCTGATCGCAACGCACATCCCGGGGAGCTCCAACGTGATTGCGGACAGACTGAGCAGATGCATACTTAATCTGCACGAGTGGTCTCTCAACCAGAGTGTGGCAATGGAAATTTTCCATCGCTGGGGGCAGCCATGCTGTGACCTTTTCGCCTCCCCTTCAATTGCAAAATGCAGCAGCTACTTTGCCCTCTTTTTTCCCCTGTTGGGGAGTCACCGAGAGATGCTCTAGTCCACAATTGGCCCACGGGTCTCCTTTATGCTTACCCTCTGATTCCCCTCTTTCTGCCATAGGTGATTTGGTTGAGAAGCAAAGTGATCCTCATTGCTCCATTTTTGGCCTAGTCAGGTGTGGTTTCCCTTCCTCCGAACTCATCTGTTACAACCTCCTTGGATCCTAGACACTAGTCAGGAACTAATTTCTTACCCACAAGGGCTGACGCCTCCAAAGCTGTCCACCCTCAAGCTGACAGCTTGGTTTCTCCACTTCCGTTAGTTGCCAGGCAAGAAACCCTTTCTTCACCTGTTCGGATATTATTTTGGCTTCTAAACCATCCACCAGAAAACTTTACAAGGATAAATGGAAAATATTCTCTATTTGGTCAAGTAATCAGGAGCTAGACCTGTTCGCAGTCCCCATGGCCACTGTTCTTCATTATTTGGCTGAGCAGTTCGACAAAGGTGCCTCTGCTTCTACCATCAGAGTCCATCTAGCAGCTATTTCCAGCTTCCGTAACTAGTCTGAAGGAGTACCACTCATCTCCTCTAGTCTTTGCAAGACCTTCCTCAAGGGAATTTTTCACAGCAGACCTCCCATCAGACAGCCAGTGGAGGCATGGAATTTGTCCTGGGTTCTGCAGGCTTTGTTTGCCCCGTTTGAGCCGGCTGCCACCTGTGACCGAAATTTCTTGTCTTGGAAATCCTTATTGCTGGTGGCTATTAGCAAGAAGAATTTCAGAATTACAAGAGTTATGTCTCAAGAGCCCTTATCTGATCTTTCATAAGGACAGAGTATCACTTCGAACTAACCCATTCTTCCTCCCCAAAGTGGTTTCTGACTTTTCCATTGACCAGTCCATTGAGCACCCTGTGTTTTCCCCAAATTACTCTAACGAGGGGGAATACTGCCTACATTCCCTGGATGTTCATAGACGGTTGCACTTTTATCTGGACAGAACTAAATCATTCCAGAAGTCAGACCAGCTTTACGTTTCCTGTGCAGGCCCTAGAATGGGAGGTGCAGTATCAAAAGTTACTTTGTCTAAATGGCTCAGGGATTGCATTTCCTTCACATATTCACTTACGTAGGGATCTAAGCAGGGCCAAATCCAAAGCTCACTCGACTAGGGCTATTGCAGCATCTGTTGCCTTCAACACTACGGCCTTCATGGATGACATTTGTGCAGCTGCCATTTGGGCTAAGCCCCACACTTTTTTATCAAGCATTACAAATTGGATCTGATCTCCAGGGGAAGAGCGGCCTTTGGCTCAATGGTTCTCTGGAATGTTCTACCATAAGGGCCACCCAGGTTCTCCAAGTAGCTGGGGACTCTGTCCCATCAGTGATGAATAGGAAGAAGATTAACAACTTCAGGTAAAGAAGTTATGTCTTACCATAACGTTCCATCTGAGTTGTTGATCTTTCGGTCATCACACCTTCCCACTGACCTCCCTCCTAAGGTTCCTTGCAGATCTTCTGGGTTTTCGTGGTGTATTAGTTTGTGTGCAGAGATGGGCCTGTGGCTTATTCTTTCTCTATATGTTGCATGCAAACTCGATCTGAGGTAAATGAGCAAAGGGCATTGTGGGTAGCAGCTTAGCTTGAGAGTTTTTGGTGCATGCAAGCTTGGTATAAGGCCGATTCGGAACCAAACCCATAAGTGATTGGAAGAAAATAAACAACTCGGATGGAACGTTATGGTAAGACATAACTTCTTTTTTTGTTTTCCTGGTAGTTTCCTGGTGTGCCAGGTCTTAGAGTGAGAAGTCAACCCCAGTATGGAATTGAAACTTAATTTTGGCCTATAGCTGGGCATATTAAAAGCTTGATGGTGCTAACAAACAGGAGAAAGCTTGGTTTAAAATTTTCCTGAGTGGTCTAACCTCTCAAAACAGATTCTTTTTAGAAGTGCCTTATTTTTTTTACCAGTAGACATAAGTGACTGGATGCTGTCTTAAGTAGAGCTCTTACTTTTTTAAGACTGTATTTCATCTGCTTCATTCTGTTGAAACCTTTGCATAAGTGCATTTTTTATGTTGGTGTGCTTTTCTTCTGTTTAGTTGAGTCAACCAATCTCGTTTTGGAAGAGGTGAGAAGTTGTATTCATCTAATATTTATTCCTAGATAGAATAGTGGTCCCTTCAATGGAAACTCGTTTTATTGCACTTATGTTGGATTTCTTATTTGTTTTTTTTCTTTGACATTTGGGTAGTTGAATACTGAAATATATAGTTTTCATTTAAAGACTATTGTAAAACAAATTTTTTTTCAGACCCTGGCAATCTTTTATGATGATTGCATTGAAAAGTAAATCCATATGTAGCACTGTCCAATGTAGTCATTTTCAAAGAACCATGATTGGACTAGTTTAGATGGCACCTCCTAATGATATAGCTTATCCTGATGTTTTGAACTCTCTAGTTTTATTTATATTTAAACTGCATGAGCAAAACTCTTGCTATAAACTGACTCCCCCTTCACTTAAGAATCTTTTCATTGTGCTTACTTTTGCAGAACAGGATTTTCCAGTTATAATTCAGAGATGGCGCAGTGGTGCAGCTGTAGCATTGTCACCTCACAGCAAGAGGTTCTCGGGTTCGATTCTCGGTGGGGTGTCTTCTGTGTGGAGTCTGCATGTCCTTCCTGCGTTCGTGTGGGTTTCTTCCTGGTGCTCCTGTTTCCTCCCATCTTAAAAAGACATGCGTCTGGAGCGTTTCTCCAGGCCTCCACTGAAAATTGGCCTCGTTCCAAGTCGTTGCTTTCCTGATTTAACAAATGCTAAATAAAAATAAAAAGTAACTTGTTTGGATGAACCATTTTTGTTTAGAATGGCATCTTAAGTGTCTACCCTCAACTAGTTGTGATTTAATTAATCAAGGAATGCAAGTAGCCAACAGATTCAGATCTGATGTCTTTTTCTGTCCATTTCTCAACTGATGGGTCATGGATCCAGTTTTGGATTATGGCTAAGGCTAATCCTGTTGTCCATAATCCCTTCTTATCCCCAACATTACCTTAGATGTCATTTGGCTTTTGTTGAGTTTGGTTGTGATTCATAGTTCAGGCTAGTGTGATTTTTTTTTTTATTTGGATTATTGGGATAACTTTTGGTAGTCTCTTCCATCCTATTTTATAGTTCTTTTCCGATCTGTTTGATGGCATAACAAAAATCACTGTCTATGCCTTTTTCCACCTGCTGCTTTACTAGTTTTATTTTGTATCCCTTGGTACCATGTTTAGGTGTAAGTTGGGGAAAAAAAATTCTTTTTTTCAGATGTATTACTTGTCTACTATTGCTAGTCCTATAAAGAAAAGCATAGGGAAAAAAATGTTGGAAAAGCCTATGGGATTCAAGAAGTTTGTGGCCTGTAACCACAGCATACCAAACTGGCTTCCGCTCTAAATGTGTGTACTGTTTGGGAGAAGCTCACTTGGACTGATTGCTCAGTTTGCATGGCTTTTGGTCATCAAGCCATGAATGAGCGCTGGAGTAAACTGGTACTCGACTCTTCAAAATTTGCATGTTGAGCCCCCCCCACCCCCCAGAAGTCTTCTGATAAGCAGAAGGGGGAGAAGAATGATGAGCCCAAAGACGAGGACAGTGACAAGAAAGCGATCCCCTGATGGTCTTTTTGTGGACTGTTTTGTCTTTGGCGCTAGCAGCAAAATCTTCCAAACCGTGGATCTGACTGATTTTTCAGATCTGATTCCTCTTTGCCCCAAGATTCCCCTCCTTCTGGAGCAGAGTTTTTTCCAGGATCCCCTCTCTCGCTCTCTCTCTTGCTGTCACTGTGCTTGGCTTTCATGCAGGAGAGGACCTTTACAGAGATCCTTGAGACCACCTTCCACATCATCATTGAAGTCCATCAGGTCTACAAGAAGCTTGACTGAATCTGATGTGGATAAAATGATGCGAAAGTTCCTCAGAACCCAAATTCATTTAGTTCTCCTGGCTCCAGCTCATATTGGGACCCATGAGCTTTGAACTCTCTTTGTGTGTGTATGGCCAATCCAACCTCTGGGTTTGGGATTATTGGAGCAGAGGTCTTCTGGATTGTCTGTGCTGGATCTGCGGTTTTAGTGTTGGACTCCGGAATAGTTTCTTTTCCAGTAGGTTCCGATTTCTTCAGAGCTGAAGCCTCTGCTTTGAGTCTGGGGGTAAGGGTTTGACTCTGAAGCTGTCTGAGCTATCCCTTCTTCTTGGAGCCTTAGCATTATGACATTGATCTTTGAGCAAAGCCATGGCAGTGCCCTTGGCCATGCTGGTGTGGCAGTGTTCCTACCGGAGAGGTCTTGGGTTCTTCCTTGCCATCTGTCTTTGAAGCAGTGGAAGGACCTCTTTCTAAGGCTGGAGGGTGGACATCTTTACCCATCTCTGTTCCAGCTGCTCCACAAGTGATAATCTCGAGTGCTCCTATACAGGTGATCTACTGGCACATGCCATTCACACAAGCTTCGACACAATCCTCATTCAGGATTCCCCCAGGTTTGAGTCTTCCCCAGGGCGTCCCCCACAGAGGCTCCTTGGAAGCATCTGTGTAAAAGGAGGCACATTGACCCCCCCCCCCCCCAAGGAGACTTTTTGACAGTGAGGGATGCCCCAGAGCATTCATTTGAGGTAGTCTTGTTCGGGGAGATCCTTGAGTTCCTGAGACAAAGGAAGATGGTCTTCTGAAGCCTCTTCTAGGAGGAATCTGCTTCTTGAGGCTGTTGGTTCTGGCTCAGTTAGTCCATGGATGTTTCCCTTGGTGGATGAGATAGTGGATTTAATCACTTGCTGGACACAGGAGCCCAGAGATTACTGAACTGATCCTTGTGAAACCAGACATACCACATTGGACCAAAGACCTGGCAGAGGATGCTGTGGTAGTGGTGGCAGCCACTAAGAAGGAGCTCTCGGAAGAAAGCTTTTCTGTCCATCCCCCTAACTGATGGCTTTGGATAGATTTGGGAAGTGTTTATGCTTCAGCTACCTTTGCACTAAGGTTACTGAACTATGCGGCACACACAACCAGGCTCCAAAGAGACTTGCCAAGTCTCTGTTTATGGGTCCATGTCTGCAGAAGACTGGAAAAGCAGCAGATTCTCAGCTGGCCCACCCTTCTGTCCCTGTCAAATGCCTGTTTGCATCTTTCCAACACAGTGAGAGGTGTTTGAGAGCTGCTGGAATCCAGGAGTGAAGAGGATGGCAAAACTTTCTTAAGCTGTGTTTTAGGAAATCAAAATGTTTTTTTCCCAGGTTTCTACCAGAGACTACCCCCAAGGTGGGAGGGGCAGAGGTTTAACAGTAGACTTCTCTGGAAGAATAGGCCTTCAGAATCAAGGCTTTACAGGTCTTTTTTCAGAGCGACTTTTTCAGTGCTCCTGTATAGTTGCCAGACTGTTGCTATTTAGAGGCAGTGCAGTGGGGGGGAGGGCACTTGCCTCTGCACCCAGAATCCGGAACATCCATCACCAAAGATGTCTGTGTGTGTGTGTGTGTGTGTGTGTGTGTGTGTGTGTGTGTGTGTGTGTGTGTGTGTGTGTGTGTGTGTGTGTGTGTAGACAGTAATTTCCAGAGACTATTTCATTCCCTTTCTATATCTGCCCCAACTAAGAAAGAAGCTTCCCAATGTCGTTCCCCCCCCCCCTCCCCAAAAGAAAAGCAGCAGCATTAGAAATAAAAAGTTGCTAGATAAGGGAGTCGTCCAGAAGGTCCTGCTTGGATGAGCAAGGGTTCATAACTTATTCCACATAATTTTGAGTGCCAAAAAAGAACTGGGACCCAAGGCCAACTGTAGACCTCTGCCACTTTGTACTAAACCATTCAGATGTTGGGGTGTTTGACGGTCTATTTCCTCTTCTGAGGAAAGACGTATTGGATGTGCTTTATAGACCTTCAGCATGTGTACTACCACATCAAAGTGGGAAGATACTCCAGGAGGAGGTTCCTTCTCTTCTGGCTGGGAGACTGTGTTGTTTACAGTTCATAGCCCTGCCCTTTGGTGTCACTGCAGCCCCCCCCCCCACAGTGGTCACCAAATACATGACCGTGGTTGTGGCTCCTCTGTGGTTGCACAGGTTCCAGGTGTTCCCATATCTAGATGACTGGCTCCTTACCACTTTTACCAGGTCTCCTATTAATCCAGGACAGAAATTGCTTCATCTTTGCTCCAGCCTGGGAATTGCAGTGAACAAGGTCAAATTTCAGTTTTCCCCAGACTTCAGTGATGGCTAGTCAGTCCAGGCTTTCATCCCAGGTGGTCCACATTCTTGCCTCTTCTCAGAAACTTCCATTAGGAAAGTTAAAAGTGAAAGGAAACTATTTTCCTTATGGGCTGTGCAGAGAAATATGGATTCCTTTTTCTGCTCCTATATCAGGACTGTTAGAATTCCTTGCCTCCATCTTTCCATAAAGAAGCTAGTGGTTCTACTGTTCAGCTGCAGCCATTTTAAATTTCCAGGAGTATGACAATCCCTCCTCTTTAGCCTCACTCATTGCACAAAGCCTTCCGCAGATATTCCTTTCTTCTCCCTTTAGGGACCCTGCTATTTGGAACTTGGTTGTCTTGCTGCAAGCCTCGACCCAAGCTCCATTTGAACCTGCTGCCAAGGTGGACCCAGATTTTCTGACTTTTTTTCCTGGTTGCCATTACATCGGCCAGAAGAGTGTCAGAGCTTCAGAGTAGTAATCTTCCAGTCTTCTTTCCAGGTCTGTCAAATAAGAGTACACGCTCTGTGTGTTAGATGTACAGAGACACTTCTGCCTTCATGAAACCAAAACCTTTTAGGAAATCAGATCAGTTGTTTTCTCTTCTAAAACTATGATGGGTCAAGGTGTGTCAAAAGGTTACCATAACTAGGTGGTTGACTTGCTGCGTCTCCCATGTTTATAAGCCAAAAAGCTCAACTCCACTATGACCACCAAAAGTGCACTCAAGGTCTGTGTCCATCTCCGCCTTCTTTTCTAGGGCCTCAGTTGATGACATTTGTGCTGCTGCCACCTGGTCTAATGTTCATACCTTCATTTCCCATTTGATTTTCAGATGTGGATTACAGTAGAACCCAAAGTTACCCTGAGACCACCTGTGGAAGTAGACAGGGACTCTGTTCCATCAGTTGAGGAATGGGCAGAAAAAAATTCAGATATGAAAGTTATGTGCTTATAATAATACATCTTTGTTTATTTTCATCCATCAACTTCGCTCACTCCTTTATCCTTTTCCTTCTCATGGAAAGATTTTCTTTACTTTGCTTCTGGTAATAGTGTATGGCCTGTCAATGCTACAACATTCGATACACTTGCATCTCCAGTTCAGATGTCCAGTAGTTTTCTAGTAATACATGTTTATAATGTATTTTTATAAGATTATGGGGCAGATTCGATCTGAGGTAATATTTGAGACGGGAGGGGTTATGGGTAAGGGGAGGAGCCTGAGCTATGGATCCTGAAGTCTGAAAGTGACTGAAGTGCATAACTTTCGTATTTGGTTTAATCTGCTGTTTTTATTCATCTATCACATTGAGTAAAACAAGTAAAAAGGCCACACAGAAAATATGCAGAGGCAAAAACAATGATCCAGGTGAAGCTACTCTCTCCACTGCATAGTACTTTAAACTTGATATATGTAATTCATACGTTAAATGCACTAAAGTGTTCAAGCCCCATGGCTTTTGAATACCTACTAACCTTTTACTACTTATAATTTATTGATGCATTCAGGTTAATAAAGCCTAATCCAAGTTGCTGTAGGCATGAACTTTTTCACCTCTGTACTGCTTGTTAATGCAGCAAAAGTGGCCCGTTTGGCCATTCTCTGAAACTCAGCTTATAAAAAGCTTGATGCCTCTAAAATTAAGAGTGTACTGTAAAATTTTCAAAGTAAGGACCAGAAGAATTAAGAAGGTCACACAGAAAAGCCAGGGCCTACTTTGTACATGGTCTGCTGAATTAGTAGACATTTCATAGAAGGGTATAGGTGGTCATTTGGGAGATATGTGCTTCTGTCATTATGGATATGATGATATCCACGTCATCATTCATTACCATAGGGTCTAGGATTCAATATTGGAGGCAAGCCGGCAACATACTACTGATGGATCCAAGGCTATAGCTCCTCCCTCTCCCATGATTCCCTGCTGCCCTGCTGCCCTCTAACCCCCAGATCGAGTTTGCTGTGTTTTCTGTGCAGATGCGATTCTTGGCTCTGGCTAAAGATAAGTGTTTTCCACTTAAATTGTTGTAGTTTGTGTTTAGTGATCTTTTAGTGAGTTTCCCATCTTGTAGTACCTCCCTTCCCTTTGTTCAGCCTGTTAGTGAACTTAGTTTATTGTGTGTGTTTTGGCACTTTTTTCCCATAGCTGTTAAGGGTTTGGTGTGTCTGTGTGTGTGCTTTGTTTCCAGTCTGACTTCCCTTGCAAATTCCTTGAGGTTAATTTCTAATGCTGCGGAAGCTACCTCTTGGGCAGCAGGTACTGACATTGCTGTGAGGCATTATGCCTGGATACGTTTATGAAATCCGTTTCCCTTCCAGAAATCTCCTGATGACTCCTCTTCCAGAGGCAGGGGGAGAGGTTTCAATGACACACTGCCCTCGAGGCAGGGGGGGGGGGGTCTGCAAAATCAGGACTCCAGAGAACCCTTCTCTGACCAGCCCTATCGGTGCTCCTGAAGCGTTGCCAGACTGTTCTGCACTGGAGGCAGTCGGGAGTCTCATTTCCCTAGACCCACTAGCCTGGGCAAATATCACCTCTGATCAGTGGATGTTGAATATAATTTCCAGGGGCTATTTCATTCCCCTTTTGGAACCCCCTCCAGTGAGGTTACTTCCCTGACGTTCCACCCAGTCAGAGGGCATTGGCCTTCAAAGTTGTTCAACAACTTCTTCGTAAAAGAGACCTCCAAAATGTCTCTCCAGGACAAAGAGGATCCGGTACTTTATTCTCGCTTCTTTTTAAGACTGGACCTGTGCCCTGATGTTCTTCCATCTCACATTGCTGCAGTCCTTACATATGGGTAGTCCGCTGTCCTCGGTCGGCCCGAATACCAAAGTATTAGGCTGACGTCGGTCAAGGCGCTTAAGACTGACATCAGGACGTCAGGGTACAAATGCGCATGACCGACGTCATATCCTCAGTCTTTTTTGCCGCATGGTCCGATGCAGAAGCAGCGTTGCAAGTGCCGTTCGGCGTTCTGAAATTTTTCGAGTTCGAGTTTCAGACCGAATCAAAGTTGGCTAAGTACAGAATATTTTGTTTTTTCTTGCCTCAGTGTTTTACCGGATGTCAGAAAAAGTGAATAACTGTATTTCTTGTGGGGAACAGATACCGCATAGGGATTATCATTCTTTGTGTATTCCTTGTTTGGGGCCTGAGCACGACGTTGTTGGGTGTCGCTGTGCTAGGTTCAAAGCGCACTATTAAGCAGATTGTGCTAGGCTGGTCTTCGGAAGCGGTGCAATTATAATATGCCATCGATTCTCCGCCCCCCGCAAGAAGCAAAGACAAAGCAGTTAAACCCAGGCTAGATGAGTCGCCGGTTCTTTAGAGGCGTCAGTGGAACCGGTGGTTCCGATGGAGGCTTCTCTGGAGTCCCAGGGGGAGACTTTGATATTGCAGGATGTGGACTCTCAGGAGGCAGGTCAGGCTGAAGGGGCTTCCCAGGTTACTGTACTCCCCTCCCTTCCTAGGGTGGTTAGGCCCTCTCCTTCTGTTTCCAAGGCTTCTCCCAGAGGCAGGCCAGGTTTAACTTCTGTTGGTGTCACTCCTAGTGCAGCAGGGTCTGTGCCCAAGAAGCACATGCTTAAAATGGCAGAAGATTTGATTACTCTGATTAGAGGTTCTTTGCCCCCTCCTGATAAGAGGCCTAGGGTGGAGCCAGAGTTGGGGAATTTTGAGCAGGCTTCGGATGTTTCTGAGTCTTCGGCTGAAGACTTGCAGGAGTACTCTCCTTATTCTGATTAGACTCCTTCTGCTTCTCCTCCAGAGGATTTTTCTTTTTCAGAGACTCTTCATTACATGAGGGAGCATTTTAAGTGGGAAGGTCAGGACTTCTCTGATTCCAGGAAAAGGCTTAGGGAATTTTTGCTTTTACCCCAGCATAGGCCCTTGGCTATACCCCCTGTTCTGGATGTTGTGGAAGATGTGTTTGCAGAGGCTTCACTTAATCCTGATTCTCTGCCTCCTGCTCCTGTTAAACCGGATAGGTATTACAGGGTGCCTGAGGCTCATAAATATCTTAGTCCTAGGGCGGACCCAGAAACTGTTAGTCAGGGACCTAAGGGTGTCAAGGCCTCTGTTGTAAAAAATCCGGTTCCTCCAGATAAAGAGGCCAGAGCTTTGGATAGATGGGGAAAGAAAGTCTATACATCTTCTACCTTAGCTATGAGGGCTTTGAATTGCCAGTTTCATATGTTGAAATATCAAAACTATCTTCTTTCTCAATTGAAGTCTAAGGTGGATGCTCTGAAGGCATTGAGTGTAAAGAATTACAAGATTTGGTGCATGTTTCTGAACAGGTGGGTAAGCATTCTTTACAATGTGGTTTTGATGCTGTACAGGCCTCGTCTAGGTGGCTGCCACTGGTTCAGTTCTTCGCGAGCACGCATGGCTGAGGGATCAGAATTTATCTGACCATGTTAAGACAAGGATTTTGGATGCTCCTTTACAGTCTGATGTGTTGTTTGGTTCACCTGTGGAGTCAGTCTTGAAGAAAATGGAAGACAAGGCTAAGTCTATGCAGGCTGTTAAAGATTTTTGCAAGTTCAGCCTCCAGTTTAGTAGGAATTGGCCTGCTAAGGGGTGGACGATCCTTCTTATGATTCTCAGTCTAGGGGTAGATCTAGGCGTGGTAGGGGCAGAGCTCAGAGTTCTTTCAGACCTAGAACAGGGAGTTCACCTGCACAATCTTCGGTGAGGGCAGGGGCCAGTCCTTTCGTAAACAGGCCCAATGACCTACCTTTTCAGCTGCCAGATCCTTCTTGCCTGGCAGCACCTTTGGGAGGAAGGTTGGCACTCTTCAAGGAAAATTGGGATTTGATTACCCAAGACAAATGGGTATTGGATATCATACACCCAGGTTACAAGTTTTATTTCCATACCTTGCCTCCTTTCAAAGGCATGCCGGACGTTCCTCCTCAGCAAAGACTAGAGGCTCACAAACAAATTTCTCTGCTACTTCAAATAAGGGCCATACAACGTCCCTCTGCCAGAAGTGGGCCTAGGATTTTATTCTCGCCTGTTCCTAGTACCAAAGAAAGGGAACACGTGGAGACCAATCTTGGATTTATCTATCCTCAACACATATCTGGACATTCCCAAGTTCAAAATGTTGACGTTACAACAGCTTTTACCTCTGCTGGGCAAAGATCACTGGATGGTGACTCTGGATCTCAAGGAGGCTTACCTTCATGTTCCTATCAGGCTCAGTTGCAGAAAGTATCTGCGGGCTGGGACTTCTCATTATCAGTTCTCTGCATTGCCCTTTGGCTTATCTACTGCCCAGAGTGTTCACGAAGGTTCTGGCTCCAGTGATAGCTTTCTTCAGGCTAAGAGGAATACAAATCTATCCTTATTTGGACGATTGCCTGATTCTGGCCCAAGGAAAGGACGAACTTCTTCATCATTTACAGTATGTGATAGCAGTGTTAAGATGCCTGGGGTATTCTGTGAACGAAATAAAGTCCAGTCTTGTACCCTCTCAGGACATGTGCTTTCTGGGTGTGAGACTGAATACAGCATCCCAGATGGCCTTTTTGACCCCGGACAAACAAAAGAATCTTTCTCTTTACTTCCATCAATTGCCTCGCCAGTCCAGGCTGACTGCAAGGACAGTCCTTCAAGCCTTGGGGTTCATGGCATCTTGTATTCTGGTACTTCCCAATGCCAAACTGCATATAAGGAAGCTACAATGGTATCTCAAAAATGTATGGACACAGCACTGCCAAGATATGGACACTGTCATTCAGATAATACCTTGCATTCAAAAGGAATTTTTGTGGTGGGCTCAGGAATGTCACCTAAACAAGGGACTCTCTGTGACCTGGCCAGAGGCGAGTCAGATTCTAACGACAGATGCCTCAGACAAAGCTTGGGGAGCTCATCTAAATGGAAAGTGGGTACAAGACACGTGGCCTGCCAGACTTCAACATCTACATATCAACTTGAAGGAGATGTTAGCAGTCCAATTTGCATTAATAGCTTTCAAGGATTTACTTCTTCCAGGGCAGGTGTTGGTTCTAACAGACAACACAACTGTCATGTGGTACATCAACAAGCAAGGGGGAATGCATTCTTATCCTCTATGCAGACAAGCAATGATTTTGTGGGAGACTGCTCTCAGTTTACAGCTAAATCTTCAGGCAAGGTTTCTGCCGGGAGCAAATAACTCCTTAGCAGATGTGTTGAGCAGACAAATTATGGATACCCACGAGTGGAAATTGGATCCTCATGTATTTCAGAAATTGACAGTGTTATGGGGAACTCCAGACATAGATCTGTTCGCTTCTCCACTAAACTACCAGCTGCCAAAGTTTTGCACAAAAAGGTTTCATCCCACAGCCTGGAAAGTGGATGCTCTCTCATTCAATTGGAGCAATCTTCATGTGTATGCATTTCCACCTTTGCCTCTCCTCCCAAAGGTACTCCTGAAGGTCAGACAGGACAAGCCAAAGATGATTTTAATAGCTCCAGATTGGCCTCGACAGCACTGGTACCCATTACTGAGAAGTCTGGTACGGGAGCCTCCATGGCCTTTGCCTTCGATTCCACACCTGCTGTCTCAGGAGAACAGTCATTTACTCAATGTCCAACTTCACTCTCTACATCTAACAGCCTGGCATATTCTGTTTTAAACCCTGGAGGGTCTCAGCTTCCACAGCAAGTTTTGAATGTTATTTTGGAGGCCAGAAGGCCTCGTACAAGGAAAGTGTACGCAGATAAATGGAGGAGATTTTTATTTTGGAGTACAGCAAAGGAATTTGATGTTTCTATGCCTAATTTAAGTGTGGCTCTTCAATATCTTACTGAGTTACTGGACAAAGGTTTGTCCTTCTCCTCTATTAAGGTTCATGCTGCAGCAATTTCTGCTCACTATGACTGTGACCCACCATTGTTTTCTCATCCTTTGTTTAAGCAATTCCTTAGAGGGGAAAAGAATATAAGACCCCCACGTAGAGCTCCTACTCCTGCTTGGGATCTCAATTTTGTGTTGGAGAAACTCACTCTACAACCTTCTGAGCCTGCAGCTACTGCCGAGTTGAAATATTTATCATGGAAGACTGCTTTTTTGTTGGCCATTACCTCTGCGAGAAGGGTTTCTGAATTACAGGCCCTTATGGCGGTTGAGCCTTTCTTAATTTTCCATAAGGATAGGGTATCTTTGCGTACTAATCCTTCCTTTATGCCTAAAGTGGTTTCTAGTGTGGCTTTAAACCAAACTATTCATTTGCCTACTTTTATGCAAACCCCAAAATAAAGGGGAAAAGATTTTGCACACTTTGGATATACACAGGCAGTTGATATTATTTGAGCAGAACTAAAGGATTCAGGCAGTCTCAGCAGTTATTTGTTTCATTTGCTTTGGGTTCTCAGGGCAAGCCTGTTTCAAAACAAACTATTTCTAAGTGGATTGGTTTTTGTATTGCTTTCTGTTATTCCCATCATGGTAAGGACATTCCAGCTGGGATTAGGCCTCATTCCACTAGGGCTACTGCCACTTCTACAGCTTTTTTAAGGGGGGTGGCTACTAAAGATATTTTGGAGGCAGCTACTTGGAGTTCAGTGCATACTTTCTCTAAGCATTACCACCTTCCACTTTACTCTAAATCTAGGGCTGGTTTTGCCACTGCAATTTTACAGGGCATTTTGGCAGCTCCTAATGCTTTATAGTTTTGCCATCCTCCCTTACCTCTGCTTTGGGATTCTACCCATATGTAAGGACTGCAGCAATGTGAGATGAAGAACATAGTACAGTTTTGTACCTACCATAAATGTAGATGTTCGAAGATCCACATTGCTGCAGTCCAATTTACCCTCCCTCCTTCCCCTCTGTAGTTAGAGGCGGTTGTGTGGATGTTCTTCATTCCACATTGCTGCAGTCCTAACTATTGGGGTAGTCCGCTGTCCAGTCGGCCCGAATACCAAAGTATATGGCTGACGTCGGTCAGGGCGCATTAGACTGACGCGTCAGTGCGCCAGGGTACTAATGCGCATGACCGACGCCATATCCTCAGTCTTTTGCCGCATGGTCCGATGCAGAAGCAATTTTGCGAGTGCAGGTTGGCGTTCTGAAAGTTTCTGAAGCCAGAGTTTCAGACCGAATCAAAGTTGGCTAAGTACTGTTGGGAATATTTTGGTTTTTCTTGCCTCAGTATTTTACGGATGTCAGAAAAGTGAATAACTGTATTTCTTGTGGGAAACAGATACCTCATAGGGATTACCATACTTTGTGTATACCTTGTTTAGGGCCTGAGCACGGCGTTGTTGGATGCCTCTTGTGCTAGATTTAACAAACGCACTATTAAGAGAAGGTTAGACTGTGCCAGGTTAGTGTTTGGGAAGCGTTGTAATTATAAAATGCCGCCGGATGCTCCGGCGCCGGCTTCGCTAAAAAGCGGCCTTGACTTCGAAAAGGACAAAACAGCAAAGCCTAGTGGAGGAACCGACAGTCCCAGACGCCGGTTCGTTAGAGGGCTCAGTGGAGCCGGAGGTTTTGCCAGGTGTTTCTTTGGAGAGACTTTACTGTTACAGGATGTATCCTCTCAGGAAGTAGGCCAGGCTGAGGGGGCTTCTCAGGTGGCTGTTCTTCCCTCTCTTCCTAAGGTGGTCAGAGCCTCCCCTTCTGTTTCCAAGGCTTCTTTGAGGGCAGGCCGAGTTTTGCTTCAGTGGGGGTTTCTCCTAGTACTTCAGGGTCTTTGCCTAAGAAACATATGCTTAAAATGGCAGAGGATTTGATTACTATGATAAGGGGTTCTATGCCCTCCTGATAAGAGGCCTAGGGTGGAATCTGAGTTTGAGAGTTTTGAGCAATGCTCGAGGCTTCTGAGTCTTCGGCTGAAGACTTGCAGGAGTACCCTCCTTATTCTGATTCTGATGTGGATGATTCTACTCCTTCAGCTTCCCTCCTGAGGATTTTTCATTTTCAGAGACTCTGCATTCCATGAGGGAGCATTTTAAATGGGAAGGTCAAGATTTCTCTGATTCCAGGAAAAGGCTTAGGGAATTCTTGTTTTACCCCAGCACAGGCCTTTAGCTATACCTCCTGTTTTGAATGTGGTGGAAGATGTTTTGCAGAGGCTTCCTGAATCCTGATTCTTTGCCTCCTGCCCCAGTTAAACCGGATAGGTATTATAGGGTGCCTGAAGCTCATAAGTATCTTTTAAGAGTCCTAGGGCAGACCCGAAACTGTCTCTCAGGGGCCTAAAGGTGTGAAGGCCTCAGTTGTTAAAAATCCTGTCCCTCCTGATAAAGAGGCAAGGGCTTTGGATAGATGGGGAAAGAAAGTGTATACTTCTTCCACTTTAGCCATGAGGGCGTTGAATTGTCAGTTTCACATGTTAAAATATCAAAATTATCTTCTTTCACAGTTGAAATCTAAGGTGGATGCTCTGGCGGAAGGTATTGAGTGTAAAGAGTTGCAGGATTTAGTTCATGTGTCTGAACAAGTGGGTAAACATTCCTTGCAATGTGGTTTTGATGCTGTGCAGGCCTCCTCCAGGGTGGCTGCCACTGGTTCTGTTCTTCGTAGGCACGCCTGGTTGAGAGATCAGAACTTAGCTGAGCATGTTAAGACAAGGATTTTGGATGCTCCTTTACAGTCTGAGGTGTTGTTTGGTTCGCCTGTGGAAGCAGTTTTAAAGAAGATGGAGGACAAGGCTAAGTCTATGCAAACTGTTAAGGATGTTTTGCAGGTGCAGCCTCCTAAGTTTAGTAGAAATTGGCCTGCTAAGGGATGGACTTATCCTGCTTATGATTCCCAGTCTAGGGGTAGGTCTAGACGTGGTAGGGCCAGAGCTCAAGGTGCTTTTAGGCCTAGGGCAGGAGTTCACCTGCTCAGACTTCTGGTGAGGGCAGGGGTCAGTCCTTTCGTAAGCAGACCCAATGACCTGCCTTTTCAGCTGCCAGTACCTTCTCCTGGCGGCACCTCTAGGAGGAAGACTGTCTCTTTTCAAAGAAAATTGGGATTTAATTACCCAAGACAAATGGGTTCTGGATATCATTCACCACGGTTACAGGTTTTATTTCCATACCTTGCCTCCTTTCAAAGGCATGCCAGACATTCCTCCTCTACAAAGACAAGTGGCTCACAAGCAAATTTCTCAGTTACTCCAAATAGGGGCCATTCAGCCGGTTCCTGTGCCAGAAAGGGGCCTAGGATTTTATTCTCGCCTGTTCCTAGTACCTAAGAAGGGGAACACGTGGAGACCAATTTTGGATTTATCTATCCTCAACACTTATCTGGACATTCCCAAGTTCAAAATGTTGACGTTACAACAGCTTGTACCTCTGCTGGGCAAGGATCACTGGATGGTAACTTTAGATCTCAAGGAAGCTTACCTTCATGTGCCTATAAGACTAAGTTGCAGAAAATATCTGCTTCGAGCTGGAAATTTTCATTATCAGTTCTCTGCATTGCCCTTTGGCTTATCTACTGCGCCCAGAGTATTCACAAAGGTTCTGGCTCCAGTGATAGCTTACTTCAGGCTAAAAGGAATTCAAATCTATCCTTACTTGGACGATTGCCTGATTCTGGCTCAAGAAAAGGAAGACCTTCTACAGCATTTGGAATATGTCATAGCAGTGCTAAGATGCCTAGGGTATTCTGTGAATGAAATAAAGTCCAGTCTAGTACCCTCTCAAGACATGTGCTTTCTGGGTGTGAGACTGAATACAGCAGCCCAGATGGCCTTTTAACCCCGGACAAACAAAAGAATCTTTCCAGTTACTTCCATCAACTATCTCTTCAGTCCGGGCTGACTGCAAGGACAGTCCTTCAAGCCTTAGGGTTCATGGCATCTTGTATTCTGGTGCTTCCCAATGCCAAACTGCATATGAGGAAGCTACAATGGTATCTCAAAATGTATGGACACAGCACTGCCAGGATTTGGACACTGTCATTCAAATAATACCTTGCATTCAAAAGGAATTTTTGTGGTGGGCTCAGGAATGTCACCTAAACAAGGGACTCTCTGTGACCCGGCCAGAGGCGAGTCAAATTCTAACGACAGATGCCTCAGACATTGCTTGGGGAGCTCATCTAAATGGAAAGTGGATACAAGACAAGTGGCCTGCCAGACTACAGCATCTACATATCAACATGAAGGAGATGTTAGCAGTCCAGTTTGCATTAATGGCTTTCAAGGAGTTACTTCTTCCAGGGCAGGTGTTGATTCTAACAGACAACACAACTGTCATGTGGTACATCAACAAACAAGGGGAACACATTCTTACCCATTGTGCAGGCAAGCAATGATTTTATGGGAGACTGCGCTAAGCTTGCAACTAACTCTTCAGGCAAGGTTTCTGCCGGGAGCACAGAACTCCTTAGCAGATGTGTTAAGCAGACAAATCATGGATCCCCACGAGTGGAAACTGGATCTTCATGTATTTCAAAAGTTGACAGTGTCCTGGGGAACTCCAGACATAGATCTGTTCGCTTCTCCACTAAACCACCAGCTGCCACAGTTCTGCACAAAGAGGTTTCATCACACAGCTTGGAAAGTGGATGCTCTTTCTTTCAGTTGGAAAAATCTTCATGTGTATGCGTTTCCACCTCTGCCTCTTCTTCCGAAGGTGCTTCTAAAGGTCAGACAAGACAAGCCAAGGATGATTTTAATAGCTCCAGATTGGCCTCGGCAGCACTGGTACCCATTACTGAGGAGTCTGGTAAAGAAGCCTCCATGGCCTTTACCCTTGATTCCACATCTGTTGTCTCAGAGGGACGGTCGTCTGCTCAATGTCAAGCTTCACTCTCTTCATCTAACAGCCTGGCATATTCTGTTTTGAAGGACAGCAGGTCTCAACTTCCTCAACAAGTTTTAAATGTGATTATGGAAGCCAGAAGACCTAGTACAAGGAAAGTGTACGAGAAAAATGGAAGAGATTTTTATTTTGGACTGCAGCAAACAATTTGGAGATTTCAGAGCCTAATTTGAGTGTGGCTCTTCAATATCTTACTGAGTTATTGGACAAAGGTTTGTCTTTCTCTTCCATTAAGATTCATGCTGCAGCAATTTCAGCTCACTATGATTGTGACCCACCATTGTTTTCACATCCTTTGTTCAAGCAATTTCTTAGAGGGCAAAGAATATAAGACCCCCAGAGCTCCTACTCCTGCTTGGGATCTCAATTTTGTGTTGGAGAAACTTACTCTACAACCTTTGAGCCTGCAGCTACTGCTGACCTGAAATACTTGTCATGGAAGACTGCTTTTTTGTTGGCCATTACTTCTGCAAGAAGGGTTTCTGAGTTACAGGCCCTTATGGCGGTTGAGCCTTTTTTGATTTTTCATAAGGATAGGGTATCATTACGTACTAATCCTTCCTTTATGCCTAAAGTGGTTTCTAGTGTGGCTTTAAACCAAACTATTCATTTGCCTACGTTTTATGCAGATCCCCAAAATAAAGGGGAAAAGATTTTGCACACTTTAGATGTACACAGGCAATTGCGTTATTATTTGAGCAGGACTAAGGATTTTAGGCAGTCTCAGCAGTTTGTTTCTTTTGCTTTGAGTTCTCAGGGCAAGCCTGTGTCAAAACAAACTATTTCTAGGTGGATTGGGTTTTGCATTGCATTTTGTTATTCCCATCATGGCAAGGAGATTCCAGCTGGGATTAGGCTTCATTCCACTAGGGCTACTGCCACTTCAACAGCCTTTTTAAGGGGGGTGGCAACTAAGGATATTTTGGAGGCAGCTACTTGGAGTTCAGTGCATACTTTCTCTAAGCATTACCACCTTCCTCTCTACTCTAAGTCTAGGGCTGGTTTTGCCACAGCTATTTTGCAAGGCATGTTATCAGCTCCTGCTTCCTTATGATTTGCCAGCCTCCCTTACCTCTGCTTTGGGATTCTACCCAATAGTTAGGACTGCAGCAATGTGGAATGAAGAACATAGTACAGTTTTGTACCTACCATAAATGTAGATGTTCGAGGATCCACATTGCTGCAGTCCAATTACCCTCCTTCCCTCTGTGTTTAGGGGTGGTTGTGTAGGTGAGGTTATATTCTGCTAATTTTGTATATTTTGTATATATATATATTTTGGTGCAGATATGTTGGGAGTTTTTGGTTTTTGGCCTTATCTTTTCAGGGTCTTCTGACATCTGGGGCAAGAAAAGACTGAGGATATGACGTCGGTCATGCGCATTAGTACCCTGACTTACTGACGTCAGTCTAATGCGCCCTGACCGACGTCAGCCATATACTTTGGTATTCGGGCCGACTGGACAGCGGACTACCCCAATAGTTAGGACTGCAACAATGTGGATCCTCGAACATCTACATTTATGGTAGGTACAAAACTGTACTTTTGGGTTGTGAATATTGTAAATATTGTAAATAGGATTAGTGCAGGGGTGGTTGGTTGTTTTTTGCTGTCTTTTGGTTTTGGCCTTTCTTTTTAGGGCCTTCTGACATCTGGGGCAAGAAAAGACTGAGGATATGACGTCGGTCATGCGCATTTGTACCCTGACGTCCTGATGTCAGTCTTAAGCCTTAACCGACGTCAGCCTAATACTTTGGTGTTCGGGCCGACCGAGGACAGCGGACTACCCATATGTAAGGACTGCAGCAATGTGGATCTTCGAACATCTACATTTATGGTAGGTACAAAACTGTACTTTTTGGATCTCTGTGAGCTCATTCGTTCAGTCAAGAAGTCAAAGTTCCAGATGGTCAATGCTCAGTCCATTCTACCTCTCTTGCGCAAGGATTGGATGTGCTCTGTTGATAGGATGCCTACTATCACATCAAGATAGACGGGCATTCCAGGAGACCTCTTCGCGTCCAGCTAGAGGCCAATTATTACCAGTTAAGAGTCCGGTCTCACCACAGCTCTGTGTGTTTACCAAATGTATGGCAGTGGAGTGGTAGTGGCTTACCTGCAAATGCTTGGTTTTCAGGTCTTTCTGTACGGTGGATATTTGGCTCGTCACAGCACCTTCGAAGCATTGACTGCTAGAAGTGCTCCATTTATATTCTTCCCCTCTTCCGTCAGTTGTATACAACTGTCAATCTTGCGAAATCCAACCTGGTTGCCACACAACAGTTGGAATTCATAGGAGTTATGTTAGACTCCGTATCAGAGATTGCAGCTTTATATCTATGCAGGGTTCAGTTGATCTGGGAACAGGTCACACAGAGCTTAGTCCTGTTGTGTCGCCTGGTTCACTTGTTTCTTCGAGCCCTCAGACTCATAGCCTCGGTCATTCATCTCGTTCCTCTGGCAAGGTACCATATGCGAGTGTTTCAGTGGACCTTAGTGGTTCAACGGTCATCTCTGTTTCATCCCCTTTCCATGACCATAAAACTAACGCCTGTGTGCAGATGTTGCCTCCTTTGGTGGCCTGAATCTCAGGATCTGACTCTAGGCAGGCCCTTTTCTCTTCCACCACCCAAGGCCACAGGTCACACAGAGCTTAGTCCTGTTGTGTCGCCTGGTTCACTTGTTTCTTCGAGCCCTCAGACTCATAGCCTCGGTCATTCATCTCGTTCCTCTGGCAAGGTACCATATGCGAGTGTTTCAGTGGACCTTAGTGGTTCAACGGTCATCTGTTTCATCCCCTTTCCATGACCATAAAACTAACGCCTGTGTGCAGATGTTGCCTCCTTTGGTGGCCTGAATCTCAGGATCTAACTCTAGGCAGGCCCTTTTCTCTTCCACCACCCAAGGCCACAGTGACCATGGATGCTTCCCTGATGGGGTGGGAGGGCATTTTCAGGGGAAGAATATCCAAGGCGTGTGGTCACCTGTAGAGACCAAGTTGCACATAACATCCTAGAGGTGAGACCAGTTCTTCTATTGTTGCAAGCCTTTCAGGACTACCTCCCTCGAGGGACGATTGCAGTTCAGATATACCAGACCACAGCCGTGTTTGTCAACAAACCGGGGAGGGACATCATCTTGCCCATTGTGCAGAGAGGCCATGAGACTATGGGAATGGGTAATGTCCTCTGGGCACTTCCTTCTTGCAGCGTGTATACCCGGGGATTGCAACATATTAGGTGACAGGCTCAGCAAATTGATCTAAAGCCCTTATGAGTGGTCCCCCAATCCCTCAGTGGCAAAGATTTTCCACTGTTTTGGGGTCAGCCTTGCTGACCTCTTTGCTTTCCCAGCCAACCACAAATGCAGCAGGTACTTCACCCTGATCCCCCCCCCCCCCGGGGAGTTTCTGAGGGATGCTATAGTCAACACTTGGCCTCCGGGTCTCCTGTATGTCTGTCGTCCTGTTATTTAATTCCCAAGGTTCTGCAGAAAGCACAACACCGAAGGACATCCCTTATAGTTATTGCCCCTTTTTGGCTTCGTCAACTGTGGCTCCACTTCAGGTTTTGTCTGAAGTGTCCACCATGGGTACTGGATCCCCATCAGGATCTGATTTCCCATCCATCGGGGCTTCCTCTCCCAAACTTTCAAACCCTTCATCTAACCGCATGGTTTCTCCAATTCCAGTGATTCTAAAACAGTCCAGGCTAGTGTCTCCCATTTAAGTGTGTTATTCTAGCCTCCCAGAAACTTTCCACTTGAAAGGTTTATAGTAGTAAGTGGAATAAGTTCTCTATCTGGGCCAAGAGCAGTAATCTGGATCCCTTTTTTGCTTCAGTTTCTAACATACTTTTGTTTTTGCCTGTCCCTTTTCCAAGTGGGAGCAAGTTTCTCTGCCATCAAGCTTCAGTTGGCAGTGATTTCTAACTTTCAAGAGAACACAGAGTCTAATTTTTCATGTAGACTTTGTAAAGCATTTATGAAAGGGGTCTTCCTGCTTAGAACACCAATTTAAGGATCCCTCACCTCCTTGGGACCTTGCATTGATTTTGCAGTCTCAGAGTAGAAGTCGTTTTGAGCTTGCTAGTTCCTGCAGGCTCATTTTTTCGTCTTGGAAGACAGCCTTCCTGGTTGCTATTACCTTAGCTAGGAGGGTCTTGGAACTGCAAGCTCTTACCATTACTTCTCCTTGGATTTTTCCCAAGGACAGAGTCTGTGTCCGGATGAATCCCTCTATCTTGCCCAAGATTGCTTCTGACTCTACTCTGAACCAATGTATTCAGCTACCAGTGTTCTTCCCCAATTATTCCAACAAAGGAGAGTACATTCTACATACCTTGGACATACACAGATAATTATGGTTCTATGGTTCTTCCTACATAGGGCGAAAGGTTTTCGTAAGTCACAGCAGCTCTCTGCGTCTTTTTCCCCCTAATAGACATGGTTTTCCTGTTTTTAAGGTCACTATTTCGAAATGGCTCTAACTGCATCTATACAGTCTACGACCATAGGCATTTTGAGGTTCCAGGAAGAATCTAGCCACATTCTATGAGGAGAGTGGCTACTTCAGCTTTTTTGGCCAGGCTTTCTATTGGTGACATTTGTGCTGCTGCCACTTGGTTTAATCCTCACACACTCGTCTGTCATTACTATTCTTAGGAGCAGGGCTTCCTTTGGCTCCACAGTGCTCTGGAATGTCCTTCCTTGAGGCCTTCCAGGATAAATGGTAGCTGGGGACTCTGACCCTATTGTGATGAATGATGGGATAACATCAGATAGTCATGTACTTGCCATAACTTGGCGTCTGTGTTATCCTATGTCATCATTCATCACAGTTTTCCACCCACCCATCCCCCTACCTTGTGGAGGAATTTGAAATGTTTTCTTTCTAGTGTTGCAGGAGCTGCATTTAGGGAAACTGCAGACTCGATCTGGAGGTTGAGGGGCCAGCAGGGCATTATGGGAGAGGGAGGGGCTAGAGCCTTGGAGCAGTTTGTAGTATGTTGCTAGACCCTATGGTGGTGATTGGTGGTAGGATAACACAGATGCCAAGTTATGGCAAGTACAAAATAATTTTTATGTATGCTGTTTGTAGTTGATTGTCTGTGGCTACAGTTCTGAAAGACTGCTGAGTGTTCTTACTGGAATTGGTCGATTCTAATTTCCATCTCACCCTGTTGGTAGCATTGCTGTGACTGCTTTTAAGAAATCCTCTTTCCTTCCCGTAAGTGAAAAGATTTGCCTGTTAAATTCTTTGAGATGCACCTTGTTTGGGAATTTCTTTGCCCAGCTTACTAGCAATTCTAACTCTACATACCTCGTATATGCGTGGAGCAGATAGTAGTCTGTTCTAACATTGTGACTTGTAAAATTGTGTGAATATGCTTGTATTATGTTACACAATACAGAAAAATAAGTTTATTCTTTAAGTGAATAGAGTAGAGTTGTACACTTGCTATAGTCCATGATGGTAATTTTCTGTGGGCCTCTCCCATATTCATACCTGTGAAGCTGAACTTCTCATTTAATTGGACTTGAGCATACAACTGCACTTGTAGCTGTAGTTCATGTAAGTAGTATGTTTTTTCCTTAAGTTATTCTTACCCCCCTTCCCCTTCAAACTATGGTACGTGTAAGTTGTAAGGCAGGTATATCACACCTTTTGTGTGAAGCTAGGCTGCCCTCTTCAGGTCCCTGTCAATGTGATTTCTTATTGCAGCTGGTTCAGTCCATGTTTCTGTAGCCAGCCACACGCCATGTAGATTAGTCTGTCTCTATGGGGAAACTGACTGTTTGTCCTGTGCATCCAGCAAATCTTGTGTTGTCCAAGACTATGTATTACATTTAATGTGTTTTTATTCTCACATGTGGATGATGCAATGTTTTAACTAGTGTCATTTTACGGTCTTGTATTCCTTTATGTATTGATTTCTGGATTAAATGAAAGTAATGTATATCTTCTGAAACTAACATTGCCTATGCTAGGCAATTTGTCTGCAGACTATTGACACACATAGCCAATAACAATACTACGACCAAAGGTGAGACCCGAAACCTGTACCTTGTATCTGTGAGGTTTTATTATTGTGTTCATGAGTTGCAGCTCAGTGGCACTAAAATATACAGAACCAACTGATATTGCCAACATCCTGGCAGATAGGTTCAGTGCTAACTTTACCCCTCTCTCATTCCCTAAAGGGCCCATCTCTATACCGGAAGAATGCAAAGTTCCTGTAATCACGGCCGCACAGGTAAAAAAAACACTCTCCAAAGCCAAGAACACAGCATCCATGGGACCTGACAACATCCCAGGCTGCGTTCTACATGAACTACAGAATGAACTGGCACCCCACCTAAGTACCATGTTCAGTGATAGCCTCACCTCCGGCTTTGTGCCCACTGAATGGCACACAGCAACGGTTATCCCACTCCACTAAGGGGGAGCCACTACGGACCCCGGGTGCCACTGCCCCATTAGCCTGACTAGCCTGGTTTGCAAGGCTATGGAATGTATCATGGAACTTGTAAACAATGACATTGGTAATCTCCAATCTCTGGACTCTACCCAGTTCGCGTTTGTAAAAGGCAGATCATGTCTCCTAAACCTGATAGACTTCTTTGAAGTGGTCACCAAAGCTGTAGATAGGCTGTGTGAACCATCTTACACCTAGATCTCGCCAAGGCTTTCAACACCATCCCCCACTCTGGAATTGTAGATAAACTCACTAAACTAGGTATAAATCCCTATGTCACAAGATGGGTTGCCAACTGGCTCACTGACAGAATGCACACTGTGAAAGTAGCTGACTCTAAATCTAGCTTCAGACCACTGACAAGTGGAGTACTACAGGGTTCAGTCCTAGGTCCTCTTCTGTTTGGAATCTACTTCTCTGAAGGCTAACACAGACTATCTTTGGCTAACAAAGTTCGCAGATGACTACAAGCTAGGAGCCATACTATGTGGACATCCTACAAAAGGGCCTCACTGAGACAGATGCCTGGTGCCAAAGCCATGACCTCAAGCTCAGTGCCAAAAAGTGCATTATCCCTTTTGATAAAAACTCTGTACCCATGAACTACCACATAGGTGGTAGTAAACTTAACACCGAAAGTGTGATGGAGACCTTGGGACATGGATGGACAGTAGTCTGTCCTTTGATAATCACATTGCCACAGTAGTCAGGAAATCCTTCTACGTGGCACACCTAATCACAAAAGGTTTCTCATCCAGGAAAAAAGAGGTCATTGTTCCCCTCTACTCATCAGTCATTAGACCCATTATAGAGTACAACGCCCCTTTTGGTATGTACATCACAAGACATCAACAACTGGAAAGGCCACAGAAATACCTCACAAAGAGGATTACCGGCCTCAAACAGATGCCCTACGCCGACAGTCTCAAAAGAACTCCAGCTTTATTCTGTCGCATATCGCCTACTCGGAGGTGATCTCTGCCTAACATACAAAGCTATGTTAAACCCAGAGCTTTTGGACATGCTCCACGTAAAGTAATCCCAATTCCTCCTAGCTACATGCTCTAGGGACCTAAACCTTGTCACAACAATAAACAGAACATGCTGGAGGGAACGATTCATGTCCCAGAGACTTCCCATACTCTGGAACACACTACCTATCTATATCAAACAAAGCTCCTCATTAGCACTCTTCATGAAAAATCTTGATTGGATGGGAGATAGGAAATTCACCCCAGGGATCACTTCTGTGAGACTGCTTGACAGGGGCACAGGAAAATTAATTTTCTTGGGTGGCAAAAGCCAGGGTACTGTTTGGCTTGGCTTATAATAGGCCCTAGGGCCAATAGCCTAGTACCTACCTATGAACCTATGTGGAGTATACTAATGAGGAGTTGTATGTGTATACCCAATTCCAAATCATTGTTCTCCCTCAGTATCCCAAAATTTATGATGAGCACAACTTGGTGTAACTTTCCAATTTATATATTTTTTCATGTGATATAACACACTGATTTCAGTGGGATGTTTTGGCATCCTGGCTGACATTGCCTCCCAATCCCCCCACCCGTCTACACACACCACACACACACGTAGATGGAGCCTGTCTGTATCCCTGCACTATCACTGCTTGCATAGGAGGGAAATACTTGCCATGGGTGATTGGCTGTGCGACGTGGTGGTTTCATCATTTCCTGACAGCTGGTCCTTTGATACAGAGCGAACTCCCAAGAGAAACTGATGACACGGGAAGAAAATGTGGCACAGGAAGATTATCTGGAACTTTCTATAGAATGCCCGCAGGAAATGGAGAGCAAAGAACATGCCCTCGGTTTAGAGGAGAATGATCCAAGATAATAGTTGCTTGATTTAAGAAAAATGGACAGACATAGTAAGATTAATGAAAGAAATGGACTACAGAAAGTCAGTAAAACCCAAAAAGTTTGAAGTTTGATAAAACAAATGAACACAGTAATTAGGACTGTTTAATAGAGATTCATGTGATATAACATGAATCTCTATTAAACCGTCCTAATTACTGTGTTCATTAGAGATTCATGTGATATAACATGTAAATGGGATATATTACTGGGTCTACTTTGTTTGGTCAAAACTGACTTCACTAAGCACACTTGACTGAAAGCTCACTTCACTGAAAACTCATTTGGTCGAAACTCATTTTATTGAAAGTAATATATGGCCTTTTCCCCACTGTAGTGCGATCCTGGAGTTAGAATATAAAGTAACGGGGGTGTAGCCCCCAACATTGTTTATATTCTCTTGTGGAAAGAGTTGTTCATTGCACTTGGCAATGTACATGTCTGTGGTTTAAAAGATTTAAAATATGTGGGGGGCTATGACCCCTACCCCCCCTCTACTTTATATTCTAACTCCAGGATCGCACTACAGTGGGGGAAAAAGCCATATATAACTTTCAACGAAATGAGTTTCGACCAGATGAGTTTTCAGTGAAGTGTGCTTTCAGTCAAGTGTGCTTAGTCAAGTAAATTTCCACCAAATGTGTTTTTGACCAAACAAAGCAGACCTATATTACTGTGCAGTTAAATTAATAACTGATGGTCCTGTCCCAAGAACACAGAGCAGTAAGGGAAAGTAAGGGGAGAAATCGAATGCCATCATGGAAGTATCAAATAGAAAAAGCTATAAACCAATTAAGACAAGAAGGGTCACTGTTAAGAGTGTAAAAGAGGAACAGATAAACAAAAATACTCTGATAGATGTGATAAAAGCAGTGTGCAGTATGAGAACAGATCAGGATCTATCATGCGCTATTGCAAGTAAACTAAAAATACTAGCGCAGGCAGAAAACCTTGGAATTTATGCAGATAAATATAAATGAAAAGTACAAAATAATTGTAGAGAATTGGGGAAACAAGGCAAAAGGAATTGAAACGCTACCAAAAAAGGAAATTGATATATTTTGGAGAAATATCTATGAAGATCCTGTGTTTCAGCCACCAAACCAATTCACCAAGGATATTCAGATCCCCCCCCAAGATTCTCACTACACCTTTCTAAACATACTGGAAAATATTAAAGATAGACCAAACACCCTAATACTGGGTGTTTTTTTTAACCCCTCCCATGCCATGGAAAAAAACTCATGTTCCACCTTACCTTTTTGCAATGGTTCTCTGGAAATTCATAAAACCGCTGGATCATCAACTAATATTCCACCAGGGGCTCAATATCATATCCTAGACTGAGTCAACATAACATGGAAATCAAATGCTCCATACTATGGTCACTCCCCTCGTTAGTAAGGTCTGACCATACCTAAATCACCCTTAACATCCACCCCACCACCCCCACCCAAAAGAAAACCAAAAAAAAAACAAAAAAACTTCCAACTAACTGCAACTCGCCAGACAACGACACACCATTGACACCCATGCAGGAACGTTCAACTGCTTGAATGCTGCCTACCTACACTGAGCACACATGTCGCATCCACTACATCTTGTCATGTGCCATCCCAAATAGAACCAAAAACATCCAATACAGCATCCATGGGACCAGATGACATATGAACTGGCACCTCACCTGTCACCCAATGGGTTGCTAAATGGCAAGGGCCTTACAGAAACAGATGCTTGGTGCCAGAGCCATGGGCTCAAGCTCAATGCCATGAATTACCATATAGGTGGCAAAGTGTGATTGCTTAACATACAAGGCCATGGATCTAAACCTTGTCATCACAATTAAAACAAAACATGCTGAGGGATAGGTTCCTGACCCCAGAGACTCCCCCCTCTGGAAAATAGATTGCCCATACATGTCAAGCAAGAGCCCTCTTCTTCGACCTTTAATAGGAACCTTGATGATGATGGAGAGGAGAGAATTCACCCCAGGATCATCACCTCAGCTCAGTGCTAGACAGGGGTCCAGGATAGGCCCTAGGGCTGATAGCCTAGTACCAACCTATGAACATAAAAGATGCTAAATGGATAAGAGAAGAAGTAAGAGAATAAGAAGCTCAAATGTTCAAGGTATGAAATGGGATGAAGTCATGGCCAGAGAGATTGAAAGAAAGTTAATGAAAGCACCTTATTGGAAAACTCCAGGACCAGATGCAGTGCCTAACTTCTGACTAAATGTATTAACATGTTTACATGAAGTTTTAGCCATGAGTAAGAACTATTTGTATGCACACCTCGAACAGAAACCAACCAGGTTAACAGGAAAAACACTCCTACTTAAGAGCGAAACCTGCAAGCTATCCTAAAACTTGTAGACCAATAACTTTGCCTTCTGACAACGTATAAAATGTACACTGGAATTGATTCCAACATAGTTTATAGTCATTAAGAAGAAAACTCAATCATCTGAGATTATCCAAGTGCAACTAACTCTGGGCAAGACCGCAATACAAATTGTAGCTTGCTACATATCCCCCATCATGCCCCAGGATTCCCACTCCTCATTTCTTGATACACAGGAAAATATTAGGGTGCAACCCAACACCCTAATAATGGCTGATTTCAACTACTCCACCATTAACTGGGAAAATTACTTGTGTACCAACTCTTTTGCTCAACGTTTTCTGGAATTCATAAATTCCAACGTCTTGGATCAGCTAATCCACACCCCCACCAGGGGCAGCAATATCCTAGACCTGGTCATTACCAACATGGGTGACCGGTGTTCCACACCAAACGTCAATTCCTCGTTGGTCAGATCTGACCACAAGCTAATTGCCCTAGACATCCACATCCCGCTACCCCCCATTAGAGAAACTACCGTAAAAAATTTCTCCAAAGCCAACTTCACACTTCTTAAGACAGAAGTGGCAACCTTCATGACAGCCATGCAGATGGACAATAGAGGTACGGCTGCTGAATCCTACACAAATTGCACTTTATAAGCACTTATACGAGTGCATGGATTGTGCTATCCCAAACAGAACCAAGATGCTATCCTCCAAAATAATGAAGCCAATCTGGTGGTCCCCTGCCATAAACAAGCTCTACAACAGAAAGAAACTGTTGCAAAAAAGAGTAAATTCCCATGATTGGAGGAACTCCCTGGTCAGCCTCAGTAAGAAGCTGAGATCCCTCATAAATTCCTTCAAAGCTAGTTACAAAAACAAACTCGCCACTGATTCTAAAGACAACCACAAAGCATTCTATAGCTGTCAGGAATCTCAATGGCAACACTCTGATCTGCTCTGAGTTGCAGCACAATGACACTAAATATATAGAAACAACTGATATTGCCAACATCTTGGCATATAGATTCAGTTCTAACTTTACCCTCCGTCTCACCCCCTAAAGGGCCCATCTCTATACCGGAAGAATGCAAAGTTCCTGTAATCACCGCTGCACAGGTAAGAACCACACTCTCTCCAAAGCCAAGAACACAACATTCATGGGAATTGACAACATCCCAGGCTGCGTTCTACACGGACTACAGAATGAACTGGCACCCCACCTAAGTACCATGTTCAATCATAGCCTCACCTCTGGCTTTGTGCCCACTGAATGGCACACAGTGACTGTTATCCCACTCCACAAAGGGGGATCCACCATGGACCTCGGGACCTACCGCCCCATTAGCCTGACGAGCCTGGTCTGCAAGGCCATGGAACTTGTAAACAAAGACATTGGTAATCTCCAAACTCTGGACCCCACCCAGTTCGGGTTTGTAAAAGGCAGATCATGTCTCCTAAACCTGATAGACTTCTTTGAAGCAGTCACCAAAGCTGTAGACGAGGGTAAGGTGGTTCACACAGCCTATCTAGATCTCGCCAAGGCTTTTGACACCATCTCCCACTCTGGAATTATAGATTAACTCTGTAAACTAGGTATAAATCCCTATATCACAAGATGGGTTGCCAACCGGCTCACTGACAGAACCCACACTGTGAAAGTAGCAGACTCCAAATCTAACTTTAGACCAGTGACAAATGGAGTACCACAAGATTCAGTCCTGGGTCCTCTCTTGTTTGGTATGTACTTCTCTGAGGTACAGGCTAACACAGAAGATCTTTGGCTAACCAAGTTCGCAGATGACTGCAAACTAGATGCCCTAATCGAAACTCCTAATGATGTGGACATCCTACCAAAGGGCCTCACTCTGACATATGCCTGGTGTTAAAGCCATGACCTCAAGGTCAGTGCCAAAAAGTGCATGGTCATCCCCTTTGGTAAAAACTCTGTACCCATGAACTACCACATAGGCGATAGTAAACTTAACACCGAAAGTGTGATGAGAGACTTTGGGACACAGGTGGACAATAGTCTCTCCTTTGATAATCACATCACCACAGTAGTCAGGAAATCCTTCTACGTGGCACACCTCATCACAAAATGTTTCTCATCCCAGAAAAGAGGTCATTGTTCCTCTCTACTAGTCACTCATTAGACCCATGGAGTACATCGCCCCTTTTGGTATGTACCTCACAAGACATCTACAACAACTGGAAAGGCTGCAGAAATACCTCACAGAGATTTACCGGCCTCAGACTGTTGCCCTGTACAGACAGTCTCAAATCTCCAGCTTTAATCAGTCGCATATTGCCTACTCAAAGGCAGTCTCTGCCTAATATACAAAGCTATGTCAAACCCAGAGCTGTTGGACATCTTCCACTTGAAGAAATCCCAATCCCTCCAAGCTACATGCTCTAGGGACCTAAACCTTGTCACCACAATAAACCGAACATGCTGGATGGATAGATTCCTGTCCCAGAGACTTCCCATACTCTGGAGCAAATTACCTATCTATATCAAAGGTCCTCATTAGCACACTCCAAGAAAAATCTTTGATTGGATGGGAAATGGAAAATTCACCCCGGGGATCACTTCTGTGGCTCTGCTCCACAGTGGCACAGGAAAATAATATTCCTGGGTGGCGTAAGCCAGGGTACCTTTTTGGCTAGGCTTATATAGGACCTAGGGCCAATAGCCTAGTACCTACCTATGAACCTATTGCAATAGAACAAAAATGTAACAAGTCCTATGGAACAAAGGATCATTTGTTATAAAGTCACAATGGAGAACTGTAAAACTGGGAAGAATCTAAGTATATGACATGGATGGACTAAAAAAAAAAAAAAGCATTTGACAACCTCCCACATTCATGAATAAAGCAGTGCTTACAAATGTATAAGATGCTCCATACAGTGATATTCCAGGGTGACTTGTCACTGCTGCTCTGCTGTTTTGCTCTTAACCCCATTAAGATGTTAGCTTGGTAGATTAGGTCATGGTTACAATTTGGCTCACAGAAAACAATAAACTGTAAAGACTTCTCATCTTTTTGTGGATGGTTTAAAACTATATAGTTCATCAGAGGAAGCACTACTGCAAGTAGTCAGAATTTGATAAAAAAAAATGTTATTTGGTCTTGATAAATTGCAAAAAACACCTTTTTAAAGCCTGAAAGCTGCAGCACCAAGAAAATATCAGTTTGGAACAGGAATGTGGTATAGAAGATCTTTAACAAGAGGGAGTATGTAAATATTTGGGGAATTGCTGAAGGATCAACAGTAAAACATGAACGAATGCGAGTAAATCTGGTAAAGAATATTTTAGAAGATTAAATTTTATGCAGAAAACCGCTCTGATATTTAGTAAACAAAGTCCAAGCTATAAACCAATTTTCTCTTCTGTTTTGGGTGATTGACTGGCATCAAAAAGTATTGGATCAGTTGGACAGGAAAACAACAAAAATGCTTTGTGCTTATCAAGTGATTTGAAGTCTTGGTATACACACTGATTTTTATATTTCCCATTCTGAAGGAGATATGGGCCTCCTCGAAATTGATTACATGTATAGATCAGCAGTCGTAGGATTACATACGTACCAGTTGAGTTCGCAAGATCCAGAAAAAGATATGAAGTTGGTTTTCATTTTATCCTCACCTGATGGGTTCAGATCCGATCCCTCGGATCTGACTCTGCCATTGCTAAAGCTCATGGCAACCAAAAATAGCTAGTTTATCCCTTACCCATGATGCACCAACCCCAAGATGTTTATCGTGTTTCACTGTTGCAGTCATTACAATTGGGTTATCCTGCTGGCAGGCTACCCGCAGTCGGCCCGAGTTCCATAGTCTAGGTCCAGTGTCGGTTGCTGTTGCCTCCTCCCTGATGTCAGCGTGCCAGGGGTATAAAAGATGCAGCAGACGCCATTTTCTTCAGTCTTTCTTGCTGCACGGTGCCCAAAGCAAAAGCAGTTCGCAAGTGCTGGTCGGCAGACTCCTGAGATTTTCAAATTCGAATTTCGGATCCAAAGTTGACCTACCTCTTGAGTTTTTTCAGAAGTGTTTATTATCTTTTAAAACCTCATTTCCTAATTTTTAGATATAGTTCTAATATTCCCTTTCCCGTGCCTCCTTGTACAATTTCTTTACCTTTACAGTAATTAACTTCCTTTGCATACACTGTATACTAAAGTTACTATTGCTAGTAATCTTCTGTCTTTCTACACCTAGTGTAGTCTGTTGCTACCATAGCTGGTACTTTTCCTATTGCCTTTCAATATTTCCTATTTAAAAAAAAAATTTAAGTGTTTTTCTGTTCTTGTGATAGTGTCAGAAAAAGGTCCCTCTGTATAAAGTGTATTAAGTGTGTGCACATGCTTCCCCTGTCTGATGCTCACATTTTGTGTTTACTGCCTTTGGCCTTTACATTTGTGGGAAGAAATTTGTCTTTGCTTTAACCCTGAGTCTTTGTTCAGCTACCGAAAAATAAAAAAAACAAACTATGAAATGTTGAATGAAAGACGGCGAAACTGACAATTGCCAAACAGTGACCTCATCGAAAATAAGTTCATTGAATGGCCATAGTTGTCCTACAGCCAGGAAGTAATGCGATGCATGAGGTAAGTGAAGGGAAACCTTTAAAATTTGCCCTATTCCACACTGTAGTGCAATATAGTTGGGGGAGGGGTTGCAGCCTCCTACATTGGTGGGTGTGGGTACAAAGACCTCCACTTTGTATTTGCAATGTTGGCTGACTATGGCCATTCAATTATTTATTTATTTTTCCCCCTTTCGATTGTCGTTCTTCAGTAATTGTCAGTTTTGCTGTCTTCTGTTCAATATTTCACCATTCGGTAGTCAAACATAGACCCTTATCCCCAATGGCCTTAGTTGAAAGGAGAAACTAACCAATTTTGAAAGGTTTGTTCCTTCTGCTTTCAGAAAGGTAATATCTGGGGCTCAATCCCCAAAAGTAAAAATTCAAAATAATCTGAGAGACCATCCACATAATCTTCCCAAGTCTCGGACAAGCTAGAAAATGATCCAAGTCAGATCTGAAGAAAAAAGTGATGACTTCCTTGGATCTAGCGTAAATGTTACCTCCAGCCCTACCACCTCAAGTTTTGCTCATCTGCCAAGGATACAAAAATTCGTCATCTGTGGATCCAGTGCCCTCGCCATTTTTGGAGTATCACAAGCCCCAGGTCCTCCTCTATCATTTCCACTTGTTTTTCCAGAAGTGTGACTGAGGAAGATGTGGAAAAAGTAGCGTCTCTGCACTCACTCAAATGGGTGTCTTACTGGCTCCTACCCCTTCAGGTCAGGAAGGGTCTGTTCTTCAACCACCCCCCCACTACATGTTCCTCCTCCAATTCCTTCCACTGTCTTGAGTCCCTGGATCTGAGCTGTCCACTTGGTCTGGCTCAGATCTGAAGATAGATCTAGCTTCAGATCCGAAGCTTACTCTGAGTGCTCCTGTTCAGTCTGGTCTACCTTCAAGGCTGGGAAGAGAGTTTTGTATGCTCTGTATAACAGATGAATTCAGCTAACTCTGATCTTCAGCCTTCTAACTTGATGTCTCTGTGCTCTGAGCCTTATCACGCTGTACCACAGGGACAAGCCAGTCCAAGGCCCCCAGGCTTCCCAACAGGGATTCTGAATTTCTTTTAGTACCTCCCCAGAGCGTCCCACTGAGGAGGTTCCTAGGAAAAAAGAGGAAACACTCTGACTTCCCAGAGGGGTCTGTCAGAGAAGAGACAGACTTCAGTGAAGGGTCCCCGCTGTCACCTCCCGAAGATGTTTCACTTGAAGATATCCTTGAGATTCTAAAGCAGAAAGGTGGCTGGATGTCTAGCAACTCTTCAACCACGGAGTCTGTATTCCTGGAGGCTTTCTGTGCTGGCACATCTACCTCCTGGGTTAGTGTGCCCACTGACAAGCTTATTTTTTGTGTTTCTTGGTGGGTGTGAAAAGAACCTGACACAGGTTAACCCATACCTTGGAGACTGGACAAGATTATGGCACCACCTTTGGATTTTGAGGTAAAGGGGTGCCTGTTGATGCCATGGTCATGGCAGCAACCACAAAAAGGAACTTTCCACTGTTCATTCCCTTAACAGTCGGTCTAGGGTGAAGGACAGGTTTGCAGAGTGTCTATGCCTCAGTGACCTTCGCCTTAAGGTCGCTGAATTTGGCACATTTTACAAAATTAGTGGGATTTGATTAAGGAACTATCAGATACGCTAGCAGGATCCATTTCTGCAGACATCCAGTCATCTGTGACTTCTCAATTGGGCTACCCTGCAGTCTGTTTCCAGTTCTTCCATGAGGCTCCTTTTGTATGTAGCCAAAGGATCCTCAAGGGTACCAAGTTCAGGCATTTCAATCAGGAAACATGCCTGGATGTGTTTACAATTTTGCAGAGCCCTTCAAGTCTTCATTCTTCAGAGCTTCTTTTGACAACAATTTTGTTTGGCCCCTAAAGTAAAGGACAGATTATCCAGTTGTGAGAAGGATGGAAAGACCGTCGCATCTGCCATGGGCGTATGTTTTTCAACCCCTCAAAGATCCTTTTCTAGGCATAAGTGAGGTGGTAAGAAAACGTGGTTCAAGAAATCTTAGGACCCTTTCCAGGACACATGGGTAGGAATTTCCCCCAGGGGCAGTGGGGGGAAACTCCAGTGGTTGATACTGCCCCCATGGCAGAAGTGACCAGCAAAACCAGGGGTCCAGAAATTTATTTTGATGGACGTTACCCCAGTGCTCCTGAAAGAGCCCGATTGTCAACTTCTGAAGGCACGGGGGTCGATTTTATCCCTGCACCAGAGAGCCTGGCTTATATATGACAAAAGATACTTGGGTGCAGAGGATTATTTCCAGAAGTTATATAGTACCCTTTTGCCTTCTATTTCCAATCTCAAGAAAAATCCTAGATATTCCACTTAGTCTGAGGGAACAAGCAGCAATTCAAATACTAAAGCTGCTAAAAAAGTCATCCAAGAGGTCCTGCCAGACCACATATAATCTGGAACTTACTCAAGATTCTCTTTAGTGTCAAAGAAGCAGAGGACTGGAGACCAATTTTGGATCTCCGCAACTTAAACAAGTCAGTTTTGGATGGTCACAGATCAGTCCAGTCTCCATTTTCTGGGCAAAGATGACTGGATGTGCTCAGTAGACATTCAGGATGCGTACTATCGCATAAAGATTAACAGATGTTCCATAAGGTACTTGCGCTTCTGGCAGGGGAACAGTCATTATTATCAATTCAGAGTTCTGCCGTTTGGTCTCACCACACCCCCCGGGGTGTTTACCAAATATGACAATAGTAGCAGCTCACTTGCGACTGTAAGGATTCTGGGTGATGTTCTTCGTCTCCCATTGCTGCAGTCCTTACATATGGGTAGTCCGCTGTCCACCATCGGCCCGAATACCAAAGGGCTAGAACCGGCGTCGGTCATCGGCGCCCGAGACTGACGTCAGTACGTGCCAGTACAAATGCGCATGACCGACGCCATATCCTCAGTCTTTCTTGCCGCGTGGTCCTAAGCAGAAGCAGCGTTTGCGAGTGCCGTTCGGCGTTCTGGAATTGTCGGTTTTAGAGTTTCAGACCGGAGACCAAGTTGGGCTAAGTACCCCGTTGGGGACACTTTTGTCTTTTTCTTGCCTCAGTATTGACGGATGTCAGAAAAAGTGAATAACTGTATTTCTTGTGGGAAACAGATTCCTCATATGGATTACCATTCGCTCAGTATTCCTTGTTTAGGGCCTGAGCACGACGTTGTTGGGTGTCACTTTTGTGCTACTTTTAACAAGCGTACTATTAAACGTCGGTTGGACTGTGCTAGGCTAGTGTTTGGTAAACGTTGCAATTACAACATGCCGTCGGATTCTCCGACGCCTGGTTCTTCTAAGAAACGCAAAGAGAGGTCTTTGCGGTCCAAACAGGATGAGTCGTCCGCTCCGGACGCCGGTTCTGTAGAACCACCGACTACTTCAGCGGCTCCTTCTGAAAATTTACCTGAGTCTATAGGGGAGCCTTTGTTACTACAGGAAGTGGCTTCTCCTGTGTTAGGCCAGGCTGAGGGTGCTTCTCAGGTGTCGGTGGTTCCCTCCCCTCTCAGGATTTCCCTCCCTATTCTGATTCGGAGGCTGAGGACACTACTCCCTCTGCGTCCCCTCCAGAAGATTTTTCGTTCTCAGAGACTTTGCATTCCATGAGGGAACATTTCAAATGGGAAGGCCAGGATTACTCTGATTCTCGTAAAAGGCTAAGAGACTTCTTGTTTTTGCCTCAGCATAGGCCCTTGGCTATTCCCCCTGTACTGGATGTTGTTCAGGGTGTATTTTCTGAGGCTGCCCTTAACCCAGATTCTCTGCCTCCTGCCCCGGTTAAACCAGATAGATACTACAGGGTTCCGGAAGCTCACAAGTACTTGTACAAGAGTCCTAGGGCTGATCCAGAAACTATTTCTCAAGGCCCCAAAGGTGTTAGGGTGTCTGTGGTTAAGAATCCAGTTCCTCTGGACAAGGATGCTAGGGCCCTGGATAGGTGGGGTAAAAAACTGTATACCTCTTCTACTTTGGCTATGAGAGCTTTAAATTGTCAGTTTCATATGCTCAGGTATCAAAATTATTTGCTGGGTCAATTGAAATGTAAAGTAGATGCTTTAGCTGAAGGTATTGACTGCAAGGAGCTTCAGGATTTAGTGCATGCTTCAGACCAGGTTGGTAAGCATTCTTTGCAGTGTGGTTTTGATGCTTTACAAGCTTCTTCCAGGGTGGCTGCTACTAGTTCTGTTGTTCGCAGGCATGCCTGGCTTAAAGATCAGACCTTGTCAGAGCATGTTAAGGCTCGAATTATGGATGCTCCTTTGCAATCTGATGTTCTTTTTGGCCCTCCAGTAGAATCAGTTTTGAAAAAAATGGAGGAAAAAGCTAAGTCTATGCAGACAGTTAAGGACTTTTTACAGGTTCAGCCCCCTAAGTTCAGTAGGAATTGGCCTGCTAAGGGATGGTCTTTTCCCTCTTCGGATTTTCATTCTAGGGGCAGGTCGAGGCGTGGTAGAGGTAGGGCTTCCTCTCAGGGCCCTGTTACTTCTAGGACTTTGAGTTCTTCTACCCCTTCTGCTGGGGAGGGCAGGGGTCAGTCCTTTCAGAAGCAGACCCAATGACCTGTGTCTTCAGCTGCCGGACTCTGCTTTGCTGGCAGCTTCTCTAGGAGGAAAACTGGGACTTTTCAAAAGGAATTGGCATTTGGTTACCCAAGACAAATGGGTATTGGACATTATAACTCGAGGCTACAAATTTTATTTTCACACATTCCCTCCTTTCAAAGGTATGCCGGATGTGCCTCATCAGCAAAGACTGGAAGCACAGGCACCAATTTCTTCTCTGCTTCAGTTGGGAGCAATACAGGAAGTTCCTTCTGCGGAAAGAGGCACAGGGTTTTATTCCCGTCTTTTCTTAGTGCCAAAGAAAGGAAATACTTGGAGACCCATTCTGGATTTATCCATTCTAAACACCTTTCTGGAAATTCCAAAATTCAAGATGTTAACACTGCAACAGCTGTTACCTATGCTGGGCAGAGATCACTGGATGGTGACTTAGGAATGTGAAGATAGGCCTCTTTGAGATCCAATCAGGCCCAGTTGCAGGAAATTCCTGAGATTTCGGAATGGGAATTTGCATTATCAGTTCTCTGCATTGCCCTTTGGCTTATCTACTGCGCCCAGGGTATTCACAAAAGTCCTGGCTCCAGTAATAGCTTTTCTCAGACTAAAAGGAATTCAAATCTATCCTTATCTGGACGATTGTTTGATACTGGCTCAAGGCAAGCACGAACTTCTTCAACATCTGCAGTATGTAATGACAGTTTTAAGATGCCTAGGGTATTCTGTGAACGAAATAAAGTCCAGTCTAGTACCCTCACAAGAGATGTGTTTTCTGGGTGTAAGACTGAATACAGCTACTCAGATGGCATTTCTTACCCCGGACAAACAAAGAAATCTTCACCTATACTTCCAACAGCTATCAGTAATGTCCAGGCTGACTGCAAGGACAGTCCTTCAAGCCTTGGGGTTCATGGCATCTTGCATTCTAGTACTTCCCAATGCCAAACTGCATATGAGGAAGCTACAATGGTATCTCAAAAGCATTTGGACTCAACACAGCCACGATTTGGACACTGTCATTCCAATTCTACCTTGCATTCAGAAAGAATTTGTGTGGTGGGCTCAGGAATGTCACCTAAACAAGGGACTCTCTGTGACCCAACCAGAGGCAAGTCAGATATTAACGACAGACGCCTCGGAGTCAGCCTGGGGAGCTCATTTCAAAGGAAAATGGATTCAAGACCTTTGGCCCCCAGAGCTACTTCACTTGCATATCAACATGAAAGAGATGCTGGCAGTTCAATTTGCATTGAAAGCATTCAAGGACCTACTTCAACCAGGACTGGTGTTATTCGAACAGACAACACAACTGTCATGTGGTACATCAACAAGCAGGGGGGAATTCATTCTTACCCCCTTTGCAGACAAGCAATGCTGTTATGGGAAACTGCTTTAAATCTGCACATCACTCTTCTAGCACAGTTTCTGCCAGGAGCACAAAATTCTTTAGCAGATGTTCTGAGCAGACAGATGGTGGATCCTCACGAATGGAAGTTGGACCCTCAGGTATTTCTTCAGTTGACCATGGCTTGGGGAACTCCAGACATAGATCTGTTCGCTTCTCCTCTGAATTTCCAACTACCTCTGTTTTGCACAAGGCTGTTTCATCCAAAAGCCTGGAAAAATAGATGCACTATCCTTCAGTTGGAGCAACCTTCACATGTATGCCTTTCCTCCTCTGCCTCTTCTTCCAAAAGTACTGTTGAAAGTCAGGAGGGACAAACCTTGCATGATCCTTATAGCACCGGATTGGCCTCGTCAGCATTGGTACCCTCTGTTGAGGAGCTTAATTCATGGGACACCTTGGCCATTACCACAGATTCCTCACTTATTGTCTCAGGAAAACAATCATTTTCTCAATGTCAGGGTGCAATCCCTACACCTGACAGCCTGGCGCATTCTATTTTAAAGAAGGAGGGCCTTCAGCTCCCTCAAGTTTTGGATGTTATTTTGGAGGCCAGGCGACCTAGTACTCGAAAGGTTTATGCTGATAAATGGAAGAGATTTTTTCTTTGGGGTGCAGCTAAAGGTTTTGATGTCAAATTGCCTAATTTGAGTTGTACATTGCAATATTTGACTGTTTTATTGGACAAGGGTTTGTCCTTCTCTTCTGTAAAAGTGCATGCTGCAGCTATTTCTGCTCACTATGATTGTGACTCTCCTTTGTTTTCACATCCATTGGTTAAACAGTTTCTTAGAGGGGCAAAGAAAATAAGACCCCCAGAAGAGCTCCTACTCCTGCCTGGGATCTTAATTTTGTTTTGGAAAAGCTGACTCTGCCTCCTTTTGAACCTGCAGCTACAGCTGAATTTAAGTTGTTGTCTTGGAAGACTGCTTTTTTGTTGGCTGTTACTTCTGCTAGAAGGGTATCTGAATTACAGGCCCTCATGGCAGTGGAACCTTTTCTGATTTTTCACAAGGACAGAGTTTCCATCGTACTAATCCTACTTTTATGCCTAAAGTGATTTCCAATGTGGCATTGAACCAATCTATACATTTGCCTACTTTTTATGCTAACCCCCAAAATAAAGGGGAAAAAGTTTTATGCTTTGGATGTACATAGGCAGTTAAGGTATTATTTGAGCAGAACCAAAGAGTTCAGAAGATCTCAACAATTATTTGTTTCTTTTACTTTGACTTCACAGGGGAAAGCTGTCTCGAAACAAACTATTTCCAAGTGGATTGGCCATTGTATTACTTTTTGTTACTCTCATCATGGAAAGGATGTTCCAGTTGGGATCAGGCCTCATTCTACTAGGGCTACGGCCACCTCTACTGCTTTTCTAAGAGGGGTAGCTACTAAAGATATTCTAGAAGCAGCTACTTGGAGTTCTGTACATACCTTTACAAAGCATTATCATTTACCTCTTTATTCTAAGTCTAGGGCTGGGTTTGCCACTGCAATCTTACAGGGCATGTTAGCAGCTCCTAATGCTATTTAGTTAGCCAGCCTCCCTTTTTCCGTTGCTCTGGGATTCTACCCATATGTAAGGACTGCAGCAATGGGAGACGAAGAACATAGTACAGTTTTGTACCTACCATAAATGTAGATGTTCGAGGATCTCCATTGCTGCAGTCCAATTTTCCCTCCCTCCTTCCCCCTTTTCTTTAGGTTGGGTTTTGGGTGGTGTTTTTTGCATTCTGACGTCTGAGGCAAGAAAGACTGAGGATATGGCGTCGGTCATGCGCATTTGTACTGGCACGCACGATGACGTCTCGGCGCCGATGACAGACGCCGGTTCTAGCCCTTTGGTATTCGGACCGATAGTGGGCAGCGGACTACCCATATGTAAGGACTGCAGCAATGGAGATCCTCGAACATCTACATTTATGGTAGGTACAAAACTGTACTTTTCCATATCTAGACAGCTTGGTCATTACCACCCTGACCAGACATCAGTTAATATATACAAGAGATCAGGTTCTCCAGATGTGTTCTCATCTGGAAATAACCATAAACTGACAAGTCTCAACTGGAACCAACTCAGAATTTGGAATTCATAGCATTGTTCAACACAGTCAGTGATAGCTTCATTGCCTCCCTCAAGGAATAATCTGCAGTACCAAAATTTTGGCCTGCTTAGTCCTTCAATCTTCTAGAATCAATGTCAGGGGCAGTAACACTAGTACCTTTAGCCAGGTTTTACATGAGGATCTACAGCGGATGCTAGCAACATAATGGTCGATACTTTACCAGCCCATGGCAACTTTTTGATTTGAATCCCTCAAATATGCAAGAGAGATCTCAGGTGATGGATTCAATCTGATCAGGTTATAAAAGGCCATCATTCATAGTCAGCCAAAGGCCATAGTGACCACAGATGCTTCCCAGTTGTGGGGGCACTTTCTGAAAAAATGGTCCAAGGCAGTTGGTGCCCCGAAGAGGCCAGTTTGTATGTCAGAGCAGTGCTTTTAGTGTTGCAGGCCCTTCGAGATGTTATGCCTTCGGGGACAGTTGCAATTCAAATGGACAATATGTCAGTAGTTTGGTAAATCAAACAAGGAGGTAACTGGTCTTACCCCTTGTGTCGAAGTGCTCAGTGTGTGGCAGTGGTCAATCTCATTCAACCGCTTTCTCATAGCAATGCACATTCCAGAGAAATTCATTGTGATAGACAAGCTGAGCAGGTGCATTCTTCTACCTCACTAGTGGTCTCTCAACAAGTCAGAGGAAAGTGTGTCTATGCCTCAGTGATGTAATGTGATGGAAGTGATGTTTTTGTCATTGCGGCCAGTCTTGCTACAATTGTTTTGCTTCTCCTGTAAACAAATGCAGCCGCTACTTTGCCCTAATCCCCCCACAGGGGGAAATCACTGAAGGATGCTGTACTTCACGATTGACCCACATGTACTTTATGCCTATCCACCAATCCCACTAATTCCAGAATTTTTACAGAATGCTAACATTTTGAAGAGCAGAGTCATCCTCATTGCACCTTACTGGCCTCGACAGATTTGGTTCCCCTTCCTTTGTCCTCACTTCACCAACCTTGGGTTCTGGATTTGTCTCACCTGACCGGCATGAGCCATCCAGATGCATCAAACCTCAGGCTTTGACAGCCTGGCTTCTCCAATTCCATTAATAGCCAACCTATGCTATCTTCCCCTGTCTGACATGCACTTTTATCTTCACCTAAACCTTCAACATGTAAACTTTATTCCAGTAAATGGAAGAGATTTGTGTATTGGGAACATCAAAATCATGTTGAACCTTTTTCAGCTCTGATACACAAGATCCTTGAATTTTTGGCCCTACTTTTTAAAGAAGGAGCTAGTTCCATAGCCGTTCAAGTTCATTAATTTGCCAGTTTTCTTCCCCTGATTTACTAACAAAGGTGAGTGCATGTTGCATTTACTGGATATTCACAGACCATTGTTTTTACCTGCAAAGAACAAAAGACGTACGAAAAACAGACCAGTTGTTTCTTTCCTTTGCCAACTTGAAATTGGGGAAACTGGTTGCCAAAGTAACTTTAGCCTGATGGCTAACTAATTGTATCATTTATTTATTTAAAAAAAATGGAATTATCTTACCACAACCACAACCAGTATGAGTTTATTCAACTAGATCCATGGCAGTTTTTTTTCCAGGATGTCCATGGATTACATTTACACAGCAGCTACTTGGGCTGCTCTCACCATACCTTTATATCTGGTCTCCAGAGGTAGAGCTTCATTTTGGTTCAACTGTGCTCATGAAGTTCCATCGAGTCCACCCAGGATTTTAGATAGCTGGGAATTCTGTCCCATCAGTTGAGGATAGAGTGAAAATTGACAGGTGACAACATCAGTTAAAGAAATGTACTTACCATAATATTCTATCTGTGTTGTCCATTTTCATTCTTCCTCAACTCCACACCTACCAACCCCCCATCCTTTGCAAACTTTTGGAAGAATTAGTTTTAGGGGATATCACTAGCTCCAGATAGTGTGTTTATGTATTGACTGCATGCAATGTTTTACTCCTTTATCTATGCATAGTAAATAATTCCCTTCCAGCAAAAAATCTGCAAATAAAATCTGAGGTAACCTAGGGTCGATGCATTATGGGTAAGGGAGAAGCTCTAGGGTTTTTGGTTGCCGCCAGCTTTAGCAATGGTCGAGCTGAATCCAAGGGATCTGATCCGAACCCATCAGTTGAGCAAGAATGAAAGTGGACAACCCAGATGAAATGTTGTAAGTACATAACTTTGTAAAACCTGAGGAGAACAAGTCCAGGATGACGTCCCTGCTTAATTTAGCAGAAGCTGTGTCAAACAGGCATGGAAATCAAACCAGAAATAGATAAAAATTGGGCAGCATCTGAATGTGCCAAAAAACCCCCCCAAAAAGAATATAGGATGAAGGATCAGATGAGAAGGCAAGAAATGTGGAAAATGCATAAATGTAGTTGCAAGTACAGAAACCTCTTGAAACAACCTCATGTCGATCAGAATCTAATGCAGGAATGGTTCAGGAGAGGTGAATTTAAACCAAAAGACAATAGGTTAATATTGGCTGCCCAGGATAGTGGACTACCGGCACGTTAATTTACAAAGTCCATTGAACATGTTGGAGAAACGGATAAATGCAGGTTTTGTAAAACAGAACTGGAAGCAGTCACACATCTTGTTGCTGGGTGTGATACACTAATGGCAGAAAGCCTGTATACTGAAAGGCATAATAGTTTGGCAAGACTGTTGCATGAGGGATTGTGCAAACATTATAATATTGAAGTAGAGAAGCATTGGACACGTGAGCCACAGAGCATTATAAAAAATGTTTGTCACATGGAGTCACCCATTACCAACAGTTCAAAAACAGATGTAGTAGTCCCAGGAAAATACAAAAGTAGCATTGATCATTTAAATTGCTGCACCCAGTGATTTACAGTGTCATAAAATACCAGAATTTGCAGGAAGAAATGAGGGCAATGTGGAAGATGTGGATACCCAGTCAGTTCCAGTAGTAGTAGGAGCAATGAGTCTCAAAGAATTTACAGTCATATTGAGGTATGTTACTGATACAGGAGTAGTTAATTCTGGGGCACGTTTCAGTGCTGCAAAGAGCACTTTTGGCTAACATCAAGGACTGAAACAGTACTAATTTCATGAACTTTAATCATACTTTGATTTAGGAATGGTGTACATTCCTGTCATGGTATTAGAAACCCAAAAGTGTTGGAGACATTACAGAAATACTGTAAATGCAGTTTAAATGTAGAAGCATTATGTGCTACTGCTGCTCATCGACTCGCTCTATCTGCTATAGGCATGACATACAGGTGGTAATGTGATTATGGCCATGGTTTGTGTGTTGTGGACTGCTGGTCTGGATTGACTATCTTTGGAAAAATACCATAAGTCCGTAATGAGAGCCATTAACTCGAGATGTTTCAGAATCTTATTACCTGTTCAGGGCACAACATTTGTTATGCATAACTTTCATGTTAAGCATACATTGCTCCCCAGATCTACATCCTACTGGGGGAAGGAACAGAGTAGTAGGTTCCGGTAGCATCTTTGCTTTACCCCGGATGCTTGGGAGTCTGGTCCCTAGCAACTTTCAGGTAGATCAGTAAACTTTAAGTATATCTTGTTTGAAAAGAATGATTACCTGTTCACTAGAATCTTTGGTATGGGACTTTGGGAAATGTTGAAGAGGAAGGTGTGTGTTGTGGGACTATCCCACAGTATTTAAAAGAGCAGATTTGTCCAAGCATGAAGAAAGCTTAAAAAAATGTGATAAAGTATAGTGTAAATACATACTAGTTTAATAGATGTATTTATACTAATAGATTAACTAGTATAAATACTAACTGTTGCACATGGCTGTTTTGCCCCTCAGAATGCCTTAAAATTATAAGAAACTGAAATTAACTGTGACCTTTATCAGAATAGTTGTTCAGAATTTAGCCTGTATGTATTGGTGTTCAAGTGATGCATGCTTTTACTAAATTTTATATTTAACATGATTTCCAGGGCGCTATTGGGTTGAAATCTCTGATACCGTCATCTCTGGCACTTTCCGACAGTGGAAGGAGGGAACTACTAGAAGTGAAGTATATTACCCAGGTAAGAGGAAGTGAAGTATATTACCCAGGTAAGAGGAAGTGAAGTATATTACCCAGGTAAGAGGAAGTGAAGTATATTACCCAGGTAATAGGAAGTGAAGTATATTACCCAGGTAAGAGGAGTCCTAATTTAACCTGTATACAAATAGTCTTGTATCTGTAACTGGTCGTTTGTGTGGTCTGAAAGCCTTTTGTTACTGGTGCCAAATCACTTAGCCTATGCATCGTGTTGACAGTTCTTCTAAGCAGTTGTATGTTCACTGCTGTCATGTTGCTAATAAAGCTGTTCAGAGAAGTATTTGGTCCTGACAAACTGCCTAGTATGTCATTCCCTCTTTATAGAAAATGCTGGCATACGAATCTATTCCACAGGCCTGAATCAGCCTTCTGTACTGTGCTTAATAGTAAGAAAAAAGTGATGTAGTAATCAAAAGTAGCCTCACTGCAGCATGTAATGTCCTTAGTGCTGAGCTTACATTAGATGGGTCAGTGTGTAATCAAATGATTTAAAAGCAAGATGTGCCACATCTCTGCAATCAGCCTATTTTTTTTTCCTTTTCTTGTTTGCCTGCAGTGCAAGTTCACCTTTTATACAACATTTTGAGGGAGTTGCTTTAAAAATCATTCTTGCAGCTTCTGAATTAGTCAGATGTGTGTTGCACATTTTATTACTCACTCAATAACAGAATGAAGTTTTGGCTGATTTTTTATTTATTAGTCTTGTAATTGAGCAGATCTTTCATATGTCTTAAAAAAAAATAGTCAGTAGGACAAGTTTGAGTCAGCGTAGTGGTAAGTAGCTTTCTCATTTCTGAGAGTTCAGTATTTGTCAGTATGTTTAAACCATTATGGAAGGGTTTTTGTAATATATACAACATCCCAGAGTTGTCATGGCCTAATGTGTACAGACATGTACAAGAGAAAATAGAAAATAAGTAACATAACAAAGTTGAAATGTCGTGAGGAGGTACAGAACAAAGGAGAGGAAGAAGGTCAAGTATTTCACATCTGGTGCTTGAAAACCATAAGGTTGTGGGTTCTGTTCCGTTCCCATTCCAGCTGATTGGATGGCTGACACTGCAGTGTAACATTGAGGGAATGTGGCTCTCCTGAGTGTCATCCTTTGAGATATTACACTGAGGTCCCATCTGCCTGAGTTGTTGGTAGCAGAAGCGGCTGTAAAAGATCCTTTGGCTCCTATCAAAATGAGTTGGGGTGCTTTGTTTCTGCATATACTTGTAACTTAACTGATAAACAATTGCATACTATTGGCACATTTACATAAATACGTTGTAATCCCTTCCTTTTAGTGTGTGTGTGTGTGTGTGTGTGTGTGTGTGTGTGTGTGTGTGTGTGTGTGTGTGTGTGTGTGGTTCCCCACCACCATCACACACTATCACCCAGTACATTATATATACTGTCGTAACCATTGCACGCTTTTTTTCCCCATCCATAGTGTAGGGGGATGTCCATTTCCCCCCATGCCCTGGCCAAATTCCCATAGTAATAGAATTACTACCGCTAGTCTCCCCTAAAAAGAGGCAGTTGGCCTGCTGTGACTAACCCAGTTAATGATGGATGGAATCTTAATAGAAGATTAATGTATGTAAGTAAGCAAGCATAGAAGAGAGAGATTGTTTGGTGGGTTAGATGTCTTTTTACACAGAACTTCATATAATCAAGTTATAGTGACTTACTACCTGTGAGTAGTCACTGTCCACATCAGAGTCACTGGTGTAGGATAGAACAGTAATCAAGGCAGGAGAAAACAGAGCATAAACTGGTATTGAGAGGGTCTCTTAAGGTAGTGGGTATTTTATCCTAGAGATTTTCTGAAGATGGAAGCAAAACCGTTTTGAACACAAGTATCTCCTAATTGTCAGAAGATTATCCAGAATTACATCCAGATCATGCACTGATTATCTGGAATTGCATCCCAATTTTGCATTTACTCAAGCCTTTTGCTACCATTAAAAAAAAAAAAAAAAATTAAAAGGTGGAAGTGCAAAACACGTTTTTTTTGTGGGGGCATAAATTGCCATGACCTGCAAATTGTCAACAGGAGAATGCACCCTTCTTTCCACAAGACAGAAAAAGTAGAGCTATGGTGCAATAGCAATAGTGTACCACCTCTTTCCATGCAAGGAAATTCCTTAATGGCAGCATAAACACTGAACTGTAGACTACTTTAAGAATGAGCCCTGTTTGTAAGTTTCAAAGCCACCCTCGTGTGTGCTTTCCCAATCCCAGTAAGAGACGCATCATGGGTAGGCATGGAAAGGAGGCATATATGGTTCCCGATCAGAAGAGCGAATGAAGTTCGAAAGCAGAGAATGTCGAAGCCACAGAACAGCATTGTTTTTTTTTTTCCAGGGAAAATATCTCTGGGCCATTCTCGGGACTTCACCATTTCCTCCACTGTGCTGCGATCATGGAGTTGGTATGTTTAAGTTGGGGGGGGGGGTGTTGGGGGCGAATTTTTTCCCTGGGAAAAGATTTGCTGATCTGTGACTTCAACATTTTTGGCTTTTGAACTTTATAGTTCGACAGAATAGCATTCGCTATTTTTAACGTTCGCTCTTGTGATATAGACATGCATGTTATTTCCTCAAGATTGCGTGCAAGGCTGTAAATTGCCGAACATGTTCACTTTTTAATACCAGGAGGATGTCATATGAATAGCAGACTTTAAAATATTGCAGAATGAAGAGAAAAAGTCAGTAAGCATGTAGTTTAAACACCTCTATGATTCTACCGATGCTTTTGAGACAGGGTAGTTCCTTCTGAAGTACTAAGCATGGCACAGAATCTTGCCTTTATCAGATTATATAAAAAAGCATGTGGCTTTGGACGGGTATTTGTTTGTCTCCCTCTCAAAAAGTGCTTAAAAGGTAAAAGAACACACACGCAAACAACTGTTACTTTCAGATAGCTGAATATCCTAGGAATATCCCAGCCAAACGGCTAACTGTTTATAGAAAACCTCTTACTTTGAATAGCTCGGAAGAACACTGAAAAAAGACCAGTGGAAAGGAGGCAGAAATTGAGCCAGGCAACAAAGCAGACACAGGAAGACTGGTCCTCTTCCGGGTCAAGAGGGTATCTGTCTTAACTAGTCTCCTCTTATTACCAGGAGGAGTATTGTATCTCACTGCAAAAGCAAGTGTTTATCCTCACATCTGACCTTTGAGTGACTGAGCTTGTTCTCTCCCTGGACCATGTGGCTTTAGCAGTTTTCATCTTAGATGAACTGTATTATTAAAGACTCTTCCTTTTGACTGGGAAAGCTAGATCTTGAGAAGAGCTAGGAACAACAGTTTTAGGAAAGCAATTACTAGAAACATAAGATGCTTAGAAATGTACACCTTTAGGTAGATGCACTTGTTTCACTTTTCAAGCACTTTAAGGTTTGCCTTACAAATCAAACAGGACTGTGCATGGTGATCTTTGTGTAAGCTTCTATCTACCATCCAGTCAAGACTGGACTTAAAGTTAATTTATTTGACCTGTAATGGTAACTTATTCCAGGCTGGCAGTACTTTGAGATAGGCACCTATCTCTTCCTGTGAGTCTTGTTTGTTGTAGATTTAAGTTTCTAGTCCAGGTGTTTCTAGAGCCATTGGCTTTGCACAGAAAGAAAATAGCAAATATGGTTTGTGTTTTTCTTGTTTCAAAAAGCAAGATACAGGTCACCTCAGAGTACAGAGTATGAGAGTTATGCTGATTGCTCTTAATAGTTAAAAGATTCAAGGCCTTCTGTTTTCTTGGTAAGGTATTTTTGGTGCCTTTCTAGTTGAAACATGCTTTGATTTATATGTACCAAAGAAAGTACTCTAGTCAGTGATAGGTCTGACAAGAGAAGAAGAGTACAGTGGCTGGATGACTACTTTGAATTGTGAAGGCATTTCCTTGTTAATGAATGAATACAGAAACTATTCCCTGACTATGGTAGAAGCATAATTGAGAAATTTGTCCACGCAAGTACTCCAGTCTCTCATGACAGCATCTGTCTGAAGAGGAGTGCCATTTACAGCATAAAGTGGTAATTTCTTTAAGCCAAATGTTACTATGCTGCACTCTTCACATTTAACTTGAGGCAGTTTTCTGTGCTCCAAGCATATGCATATTCCAGCCCTTGAAGGAGCCATTTAGTATCGGTGGATGAGTGCATAACTGCACCCAGTTTACGATTAGCAAACTACTCTATCTTGCAGACTGCTAATAGGTGACCAGTGTCTGGCATACATGGCATCTTCTGACCCATTGCTGATGGGCCTGCTGCTCATCAGCAAGTTGTATGGCATCAGAAATACTCTAAGAGATCTAAACCTCTTCTGCAGCATCAACAGAATGGTTTGGAGGGACTGGTATCCTGCTTTAAAATGCCAGTGCTCTGCACAGACTACCCTACCTGTGCTATGGGCAGGGATGAGTAACCAGAGCAGTAAAGGGCATCATTGGGAGATGCAGCTTGTTGGCTTATGAGGTGCCTACACATGGTGGGAGCTCCTACCAGTCTTTTCACCTGTTCATACAGCTGGACACTAAAATAAACTGTGAAGGCCTTCCCTTTAAACTGTTAAAACGGAGTTGCCACTGCTTAATATCTCACTCACACAGTGCACACTGAAGTATTCAGAGAGGTGTTCAATACACCCCATCCCCAAACTACAGCTGACTGCATGGATGATAATTTTAATACCTTATAGGCACCTTCTTTCTGGGGATGTGCTGCAGGTATTCTTGGAGGCAAGCAAACCTGGTACTAGAAAATTATGTATCCTATCCCCACTTCTACTTCACTTTGCCTATCAGCCACCTATTCTACTACTCTTACTGCCCATTCTCCTGTAACCTCCTCAAACTCTCTCTCTCTTCAACCCTTCCTATTCTCATTAAAGCCTACATCCACTACCACTATCAAGAAACTCCTTCAGAAACTGAAGCCTTGCACTAATGCCCCTGACAATATTCCCTCTTATTTTCTTAGTATAGCCGCAGATGCAATTGCCTACCCCATTAGCATCTTAATCAACCGTTCCATCCAGGAATGCTCTGTGCCTCAACTGTGGAAGCAAGCATTCATCATCCCCCTACATAAAGGAGGCAACAATTGCAACGTCAACAACTTTCCCTATCGCTATTCTGTCCCCCATTTCTAAACTTCTGGAAAAGTGTATCCACCTTCAACTCTTGCCACATCTCTTAGATAACAACCTGCTGACCCCTACACAACATGGTTTTAGGCCAAATCACAGCACTATGACTGCCCTCTTGTCATTCCTTGAAACCATTAACATAGCACGTGATTCAGGCCACATTGTCTCTACCCTATTACTTGACCTTTCCAAGGCTTTCGACACCATCTCACACAATCTGCTCTTAACCAAACTGTCTAAACTTAACCTCTCCCTCTTCCATTAATTGGTTCTCTAGCTACCTCTCAAATAGACAGCAAGCAGTAATATGGAAGAAGGCCACTTCCCCATTCCTTAGTACCTCAACTGGAGTTCCCCAAGGATCCATTCTTGGTCCCTCCTCTTCAACATATTCATCAATGATTTTCCCAAATCTATCCCATTTGCAAACATCATCCAATATGCAGATGATTCCACCATTATTTGTTCTGCCACCTCCCCCTCACAGCTCCTAAAACTGACTCAGGAAGCTTTTTCAATAACTGAACAATGGATGAAAACAAACCATTTAGCACTCAATGCATCTAAAACAAAACTTATGGTATTCACCCTTCCAAATCCACCTCCTTCAATACAAACTCCTTCTCAATTACCAGCCTAAATAAGTCACCCTAGAACTAGTGTCCAAACTAAACTACTAGGTGTACAAATTGACAATCGCCTGAGCTACAACTCCCATCTACAACTAAATATTAAAAGACCCATCAAAAACTAGGTATGCTCTACCAGAACCAATACCTTACAAGCTCCTCCAAAATCACACTCGCTTCATCTTTTCTCATCCCCTCCCTTCTCTATGGGGCCCCATTACTGACTAACCTCCAGTCCTCTCTAAAAAAGCAGCTTTCCTCCTGCTATAATAAAATTGCCAAATTAAGCCAACAGCCATAGGTCCACCACTCACCACTGTTCCTCTCTTCAAAACTAAATTGGCTCAATTACCAAATCAACTCAAATATATACAGCTGACTTTTGCTCACAAGCTCATTCTTAGCCCTTCTCTTTGTCCCTCCCTGTCTTCTGCCTTCAAAATGCACCTACCAAATAGAATCCTAAGGTCCAACAATCAAAACCTATTAGTAGTACATAAACCATGTCATCCCTCAGGCAAATACTTACTAGCTTTTAACCTTGCCCGTCTTTGGAACTCACTTCCACCATCTATTCACCACCACTAACCGTACATGTTCACAAAATCTCTTCATACACACCTAAGGTCCCAATGGGATTGTTCTTGCTCCCTCCCCTCATAAACCTTTGTCACCCTGCCCCCCTCCTACTTATGATACATAACTCTTCCTATCAAAGCTTATGTTCTCTCAGAATATTTACTTTATAATGCAATTTTATATTCTTTTCTGAACAACTTCTCCAAATACATATCTCCTACTGTTCTCAACTTATTTACCTGTTATTTTCCCTCATCAGAGTGTAATACTTTAAATACTTTTTAATGTTTTTGAACTGTGTGCTTATATGTTTTAAATGTTTTAATGTTTAAATATTTTATCTCTCAACCTGTATAATTTTATTGTAGTTATTTTGTATGTACCCAATGTTTGTCTGTATTGGAGCTTTTCTCCCCAGGACTCCATTGAAAACGGGTTCTTTCGGCCCAATGGACTATCCTGGTAAACCAACTGCAAATAAATAAATAAATAAATGTATTCGTAAATGGAAAAGGTTTTCTAGTTTGTGCCGAGAAAAGCATCAGCACTCATTCAGGGCTGTTCCTCCAGTTCTACATTGTTATCTTATAGTCACTCTTGCTCCTTAACTTTAATCTTTCAGCCATTTCAGTATATCATTCTTATCAATGCAGTATAATGTGAAAATGTTTTTGAAAGGGATGTTGTGTATGAAACAAGTAGCTCCTCCTTGATCTTAATTTTGTTTTGGAAAAACTTACTCTTGCTCCATGTGAACAGTCTCATCAGGCTGACCTTGAAGTTCTTGGCATGGATTCCAGCAAAGATGGGGCTTCCTTAAGAACTAATACTTTATTCTTGAATTGGAGTCAAGGATTTACCTCAAAAAGTCCATCTCCCAGTCTTTCCAGAACCTAAAAATGAGAAAGAAGTTAATACTCCACATCTTGGGTGTCCACATACAGATGATGCTCTTTCATAGGTTCATAGGTGTGTACTAGGCTAATGGCCCTGTAGCCTTTACAAGCCTAGCCCATAGGATTACCCTGGCATCGTGCCACCTGACCATAGTTCCCAGAGCCTCTGTCGAGTAGAGCCACTGGAGTGATCCCCAGGGTGAATTTTCTATTTCCCATCCACTCATCACGATTTCTGATGAGGGCCAGTGAGGTGCTCTGTTAGACATGTATGGGAAGTCTATTCCGTAGCATGGGCAGTCTCTGGGTTATGAACCTGGTCCCTCCAGTATGTTCTGTTGATTGTGGTAATGTGGTTGAGGTCTCTGGAGCATGTAGTGCTGAGGGATTGGGATTTCATTAGATGTAGCAGATTTCTAGCAGAGCTGGGTTAGACATGGCTTTGTAAGTCAAGCAGAGATCACCTCTTAAGTAGGCGATATGAGACTGAGAATAGTTAGTTTCTTTGAGTCTGTCCATATAGGACAAGTGTTTAAGGCCTAGGATCCTCTTAGTGAAGTACTTTTGTGGCCTCTCCAGCTGTTGCAGGTGTCTACTGAGGTACATGCCAAATGGGGTCTTGTACTCCTATGATTGGCAAAATGAGGGAAGAGTAGAGTGAGACCATGACCTCTTTCTTCCTGGATGCAATACCCTTAGTAATGAGATGTGCCACACAGAAGGACTTTCTTACCACAGTGGCAATGTGGTGGTCAAAAGAGGTTGCTGTCAACCTGTGTTCCCAGATCTCTTGTAACGCCGTCTGTGTTCATTGGACAACCATCAATGTGATAATTGGGTTTTTCCTAAAGGGGATGACTACGCATTTTTGGCATTGAGCTTAAGGCCATGGTTCTGACACCAGCTGTTGGTCTCAGTGAGGCCTTTCTGTAGGATGTCAACATCACTTGGGGAGTTGATTAATGGCTCCCAGCTTGCAATCATCTGCAAACTTTGTTAGCCAGAGAAGTAAATACCAAACAGGAGAGGACCCAGGACCGAACCCTGTGGGACTCTACTCGTGACTGGTTGACAATCTGACTTGGAGTCTGCTACTTTCACTCTGTGGGTTCTATATGTGATCCAGTTTGCAACCCACCTAGTGATATAGGGGGTTGATGCCTAGCTTAGTGAGTTTTTCTATGATTCGTGAGTGAGGAATGGTATCGAAGGCCTTTGTCAGATCAAGGTAGGCAGTATGAACCACCTTGCATTCATCCACAGCTCTGGTGACTGACTCAAAGAAGTCAACCAGGTTGAGCAGGCATGATCTACCCTTCACAGAACCAAACTGTGTGGGATCCAGAGCTGAAGATTCCCTGTATCCTTGTTTATTAGGTCCATGATCATGCGTTCCCTAACTTTGCATATCACTCATCAGGCTAATGGGGGCAATAATTACCGAGGTCTGTAGTCTCTCCTCCTTTGTGGAGAGGGATGACTATAGCAGTGCACCATTCGGTAGGGACAAAGCCTGAGGTAAGGCTGTGATTGAACAAGGGCACACAGATGAGGTGCCAGTTCACTTAGTAGTTCATGTAGAACGCAGCCAGGGATATTGTCATGTCTCATAGAAGCTGTATTCTTGGCAATGGACAGTGCTGTTTTAACCTCTGCAGCAGTAATACTGGATGCCTGGCAATCTACTGGTATTGTGATTGGTCCTTGGGGGGGGGTAAAGTTGGCACTGAATCTGTCAGCCAGTATATTGGCAATATCTGTTGGCTCAGTATAGGAGGGTACCATTGTGCAGTAGCTCAGAGCAAATCTGGGTATTGCCGTGAAGATTCTTTACATAACTATAGAAGGCCTTGTGGTTGTCTACTATCTGCTGCAATTTTTGTTTTCATAGCTAGCTTCAGAGGATTTGATGAGGGAGCTTAACTTTTTGTTGAGGCTGATAAAGGGAGTTTTTCCAATCTTGGAACTTTATTCCTCATCAGTTTCCTCTTCCTGTTGTAGAGTTTGTTTATGGCTGGAGACCACCAGATTGGCTTCCTTTTTTTGGAGGAAAGCGTCTTAATTCTATTGGGTATGGCGAGATCCAAGCATTTGTGTACTTGTTTGTACAGTGCATTGGTGTATGATTCGTCGGTTATGCAACTATTCTCCATTTGCCTGGGTGCTGTGAAGTTAGCCACCTCTGTTTTAGGAGCCCAAAGTTAGCTTTGGAGAAGTTTTTCTTGGTGGTTACATTTGCGGGGGTGAGGGGGAGGGTTGCCGTTTTTCCAAGGTGGTTAGTTTGTGGTCAGCTCTAACCAAGGAGGTGTTGGTGTAGAACAGTGGTCACCCATGTTAATGACCAGGTCAAAGATGTTGCTACCTCTGATGGGGGGTAATAACGAGCTGGTCCAGGGCATTGGAATTAATTCCAGGAAATGTTGGGCAAGTGTATTGGTACATGAGTAGTTTTCCTAGTTAATGGGGGTAGTAGAAGTCGCCCAGTAGGAGTGTTAGATTGGCCCCCAAGATCCTCCAGGATGCTTAAGAATGTGGAGTGTGAATCTTGGGACATGGTTGGGGACCTGTAGCAGGCTACGACCTGAATCGTTGTCTTACCCAATGTTAGCTGCACCTAATCTCTGATGCATTATGTTGGGCTACCAGTCTGGAGGTGTGTTATGAATATATAAACAAGACTGCCTTTGGAGCTTCAATCTAAGTTCTGGGGTTCAAGACTATACTAATGCTTTTAGAACTTCTGATAAGTTTATAGGTTCATAGGTTAGTACTAAGCTAACTGCCCGTGCAAGCCATTTTAAGCCTAGCCAATTATCCCTTGTGAGACTCGAACCCTGCACCTTGTGTTGTTTGTAAAAGAAACACCTTAACCATTAGGCCACCCACTCAACCCCTTATTTCTAAGGGAAAAAAAAGGGCAAGGTACAGACTATTTCTAAATGGTTGTCTCGTTTGTGTTATACCTACCACAACAAAACTAGGCAGATTTGAGGCTCATTCTATGAGAGTTTAAGCTTCGTCTATGGATTTTTGCAAAGGGATGGATTCTAGAAGTATTCTAGAAGCGGCAAATTTGTCCTGTTGTATATAATTAAGCATTATAAACCAGATTAATTTTTCCATGACCTCGACAACCTTTGCTAGAACCATTCTCTAGGGGCTCCTGGACCCGAATCCTTCCTTCTCTATCCTGTTGTAATAGGGTAGTCTACCCATATAGCTTTAGGCTATTGCAGCAGTTATCCTCATGAGGAACTTAGCACAGTTGTCAAACTTACCATAACAGTAGCCACTCCCTCTCCCCATCCCCCTTATTTTTGTATTTTTTTATGCCAGGGTGCAAATGGTTATTGTCCTGCCATAGTCCTCATTGATATAAACTCTGAAGGGCTTGGTGCCCAAGTTTGTCTTTTAGTCAACTCAGCTGAAGTTATCTGCTAGTTTGGGTTCATGGAAGATGCCCCAGGAAATGTCCTCCTTTCATATCCTTGTCTGGGCCCATACAGATTAGGCTGCTGAAGCAGTTATCATATTATAAACATCTACCGATATGGTAAATTTACTTGTATTCAGCAGTGTTGCGGAGTGTAAAAGTTATGGCAGGGTTGGTGGCACAGCCAGATCATGGTCAAATGGGGCCCTGGGCAGGGTAATGGATTGGGGCCCCCTAGCACCTTCCTCCACCCACCCCATAGCCATTCTAGTGTCTCATAACTGGGGGAAACAAGCAAGTAATACTCACAGACTCTCAACATGGATTCAGACCCCATCATAGTACAACCACTGCCCTCCTCTCTTTTACTGAAAACATTAATCTTAACCGGAATAATAAAAAAATATCCTCCGCTCTCTTCCGCTCTCTTCCTGGACCTATCGAAAGCCTTCGATATGGTAAACCATCAGTTACTTCTATATACTTTAAAAACCCTGTATCTAGATACTCCAGCCATTAACTGGTTTCAAGCTTACCTCACTGGGAGACGACAAGCAGTAATGTGGCAAAACAAGCTCTCCTGCCTACTACCAAATACCATAGGAGTTCCTCAGAGTTCCATATTAGGACCTCTCCTCTTTTCAGTCTTCATAAACAACATCCAAACAGTCATCCCTGAAGCCACCTGCATTCAATGTGCAGATGACTCTACTATAATATGTTTCAATGCCTCTCTTGCAAATCTACTAACTACCACCCAACATAGCTTCACCAAAGTCGAAAACTGGCTTGCAAACCATCTCCTGATCTTAAATCCAAACAAAACCAAGTTACTTCTCTTCTACCCAACCAATAGATCTCCAACTGAAAACTTCACTATAAAATCCAATAATGGGACCATCATCTCCCCAGACACCTAAACAAAGCTATTAGGAGTAAACATTGACAATAAACTCAGATTTGATATACATATCAACCTAGCCATTAAGTCAGTCAACAAGAAACTTGGGACCCTATATAGAATTAAAGCCTTCCTTACCCCGAATGCCAGGGTAGCCACAGCCCGTTCACACCTTCTCTCTATCCTACTATATGCCTCTCCTGTCCTCACTCACCTTAACAAATCTGATCTGGCCAAGCTCTCATCCTGCTATAATCACATTGCCAGGTTCGTTACAGGCCTACCCTACAGAACACACCACTGTACTAACCTGAAAAAGCTTGGATGGATAGAATTCCCACACCTTCTTCACCAGTCCCAACTCATAGAGGCCTTCAAAATCCTTAACCTGAGAATACCCCAGCACTAAAAAACTTAATGACTCCCTACTCCAATCTAAGCTGCCTTTGCTCAGCAAACAGACTCCTTGTCCAAACAACTAAATCTCTCAACCTAGGTGGTGACGCGCTATTTGCCAACACCACTGGTAAAATATGGAACTCTCTCCCAAATAACATCACGCTTGCAACTTCTCTAAGTCAATTCAAAAATAGTCTAAAACTCCACTTCAAGTCACACTGGCTATGTCCTTGCTCAAACCCAGACTAGCTCTGTGCCATTAACTAAAACATAAACAACTAGCTAAGATAAGTACTTTGTATACTGTGATAAAGAAATATGTATCCTGTCTAACTCTGTCATTATACTGCCTACCGTCCTTGGTAATATGTTATTAATGTTACATTTGTAGTAATCTCAGAAATAGTAATGGCAGTCTTGTACTTGTATGTAAATAGCCTATGTTTTTGTTAAGTTCTTTCAACTCATTTACTGTACCTAATTACCAATGTAACTCTGTTGGAGCTTTTCTCCCCGGGCCTCCGCTGAAAAAGGACATGTATCCAGTCGGACCATCCAGGTTAACAAATGTAAAATAAATAATAAAATAAGTAATCATAAAACACTGTTCAAGCCTGTCAGTGTGACTACTGTTTTCTTCTTTACGTCTGTAGTGATTACAGATATTTAGATTTAATTTAAAACTTTTTTTCAAATTTTATAGCATAAACACTGATGGACATTTGCTAAACAAAACACAACAAAAACACTTATTAACAGTAAACGTCTTTACTCTTGACAATCACATTCATTGAAACCCACTTTCAAAAGAAAATGCATCTGGCCAGTGGCAGATTAACCTCTGGGCTGTTTTCAAACCGTAGGCCCTTTGCACACATTTTTATGATTGTGCATATGTTCTTAGATTCACCTTCCTGACCATTCAATTATATTCCGTTTACAATACAGCACCACTGGTTAGTGTATTAAATTTGTAATTTGAACACTTTTTGTTGCATTGCTTACTAGAAAAGTATGCACCTATACTGACAAAACTACCCATTTCAGAGCATTACAACCATAAGACCCCCTCAAAAATCTATCCTTACAATCCACCAGTATCAGTCAAATAA